>NC_057797.1:121531244-121775289 GCF_018294505.1 Triticum aestivum
GCTGGATGAACAGTAGAAGGTGGAGGGGTGGTTGAACAGGACCCCGTGGTGTGGAGGGCTGGATGAACAGTAGACGGTGGAGGGTGGTTGAACAGTAGCCGGTGGAGTAGCACGCGGTGGAGGCTTAATGAACAGGAGCCCGTGGAGGCTGGATGAACAGGAGCCCGTGGAGGCTGGAGGAGGTCGACGGTGGAGATGAATAGTATCCCGTGGAGTCCCGTTTTGCGGTACGCCACACCCCTCCCAATGAACAGGACCCCCGTTTCTACCGTAGCGCTCCAACACAAGTTCGTTTCGTCCGTTTTGCGGTACGCCACACCCCTCCCGATCAACAGGACCCCCGTTTCGACCGTAGGAGGTCCGTTTCCTCCGTTTTGCGGTACGCCAGACCCCTCCCGATGAACAGGATCCCGTTTCGAACATGGTCGGTCAAACACAAGGCCGTTTCCTCCGTTCTGCGGTACGCCAGGCCTCGTATCCATCGCCTGTTCCGTCCAAGCTCTCCCGATGAACACAACGCATTCTATTGCCTCCCCATGAACATGACGCATTCCGTTGCCTCCCCATGAACACGACGACGATGCTGTTTCCCCGTTCCGACCCAGCCATGTACACGAGCCCTGGCCGTACATATGCGCCAGTAGGCGTTCGAGACCCCGCCCGTATGTACACATACGTGGCCGTATTTTCTTTCTTGCACCCTGGCCGCTGTACGTACGTGTACATGCTACGTGCGTGCCTCTACTATGACACGTGCGCGCCTCTACATCGACCAGTATGTACGTACACGTTCGCGACCAGAATGACAATGCTACGTACGCTTCGACCAGGTGGGTCCCGATTGTCAGGCACTTCCTTGCCTGCGAAGATGTAGCTGGTGGGTCCCAGCAGTCAGGGGGCGAATCGTTTTTTTTTTGCCCGGACGCACTACCTTGCATGCGAAGGTGTAGCTGGTGGGTCCCAGCAGTCGGGGGGCTGGTGGGTCCCAGCAGTCAGGGGGGCTAATCATTTTTTTTCGAACACACTTTCTTGCGTGCGAAGATGTACCTCGTGGGTCCCAGCAGTCAGGGGCCGAATCATTTTTTTCGTGAAATACGGTGGCCCGTCCGGTGGGTCCCCGCTGTCAGGTGGAGGAATAAGTATTTTGCGCGTAATAAGGAGGCATTTTCTTGCGGCTGCCATGGACCCAGCTGTCAGCCTCTCCACGTACAGTACTCTTCCGATGGAAGTCGGTCGTTGACCACGTTGACCACGCCGAGCCGAGAGCACCAGGGCGGTGGTCTGGACGACGGCGAGGCCTAGGAAGGGGACGACGCGGAGCCGGGGAAGACACAGTAGTGGAAGCCCACGCGGAGAGGAGTACGAGGGTTCACTGGTTCGGCTGCGGTGTGAGGCTGCCGTCGCCGCAGAATAATAGGGTGTGTAGGTGAGTAGAGGGATGGCCTGACCAGCGGTGGGAGTAGTACGGGGCGGTGAGGCCACCGTGGCATCACAGCCGGCCATGGGAGGCAAGAGCACGCGACACGACCGGCGCTGCTTTGGGCGGCTGGAGCAAGAAGACCAGAGGTTGAAGAAGCACTATGGCCGTTGGATGGACATCGTACGATCACTGCAGCTAGAATCGTTTATATTGACTAAGTTGACAAAGCCCTTGGTACGCGTCAACTTAGTAGGCCCACGGCTCGGATTTGGCAGAGAACATATAGCCCATTCGCGATTTGTAAGAATGTACAACCCATTTTTTAATTCTAATGGAATTTACTACAGCCCATTTACAATTTGTTAAAAGTACAGCCCAACTTCTAGCTAGGACAACGATTAATAATTTCAAACAACCGCTCAAAACAGAATTCAAAAAAAAATTCTCACATTTTGATGGGGTCTGAAATATTTTTATCCGAAATTTCTAGTCAGGTTAAATATAATTTCAAAATAAAGTTGTATTACATTAAAATCCAACGAAATATTGCGCGCACAACAAGTAATGAAATTAAAATTTTCAAATTCCAAAAATAATATATTTTCCAAACTAATTACGTGTTTGGTGCATAGTAACTGTCCAGTTATTGTAATTACATCCCATTTATTATTTCTTAAAGTCCATTTTCTTGTTAAGCCTAATGCATACCTCCTAGGAAAGTTTGCATCCCAGCGGGGTGGAGAATAACAAGTTGACCTGGATATTGTGTACAACTGTCGACCCAGTTGCATTGCTGATGTTGAAAAAATGCAATTTTTTATACTCACATTTAAAAAATTGTATAGATAAGGAACATTTTTTCATACACACATTTAACAATTTTTAAATACATGATTAACACTTTTAAAAACATATTTTTTTAGTCAACAGTGGGCCCACAGCGAGCGGAGGAGGTCACAATACACATATTTTTTAAATACATGATTAACACTTTTGCAAAAACAATTAGCCCACAGCGAGCCAATTAGCTCCAGTCGGCCCACAGTGGGCCGACAGGAACCAATCAGCCCACAGTGGGCCGACAGGGGCCAGTCGGCCAGCTGTAGGCCGACTGGAATCTAATCGGCCTGCTGTGGGCCGACTAGGCCCAGTCGGCATGCAGCGGGACGATGGTGTATTATTTTTGAAAAAAAATTTACCCAACGTAATATTTATGAAAATTAATTAAAAATGTATTATTTAAAAAATAGCGAAAAAAGGCCTGTGTAGTACAGTACAACCTAACATGGTTACTCAGCCCACATTCAGCGACGCCGGAAAGGCCCAAACAAGGCTTCTGTACAACTTTTTGAAGTCACTGAGCTCAATTAATAACTTAAGAAAAAAGTTAGATTACAATGGAACCTAATTAAAAGCTGTGACGAGTAAATAAATAATTCAACGGGTCCCACTTGTGCGTGTGTGTGTGTGAGAGAGAGAGAGATAGATAGAGAGAGACCCATCGGCCGATGCTCGTAAATACATCTTTCAGCCATATGCATTGCTGATGCTCAGTAAAAACTTATATAGTTGACACAATCATATAGAACATCATAGCACACTGAACTTGCATACAAAAATTTCACGCAGGCGGCACAATTAGGATGGAAGCAGTAGATCGCTACGGGAAGGGCTATGTTGAAACCAACGAAGTCGTACATAACGGTTCATCGTCTTTATCAATGACGAGGAAATATCTTGAATGTTGTGCAAAGAACATAGATAGACAACACAATAAGTTCTCCTAGCACATTAAGTTGACGTACAACCCTTTCTAAAAAAAGTTCAGGTACAAAATTAGAATAGGTCACAATCAAATGTACTGGCATATCAGTGCTTCACACCCATAGCTCGGATTTAACTAGTATCTGACAAGATTCAATTGTTACCTCAAATTAGAGCACATCCAGGCAGCCAGCCCTGCCTCTTCTCCCAAAGAAGCAGTGGCCTCCGCCGCACGATGGAGTAGGCCCTGTGCCATCCATCGTTCCAAGCAACACAGGGAAAGTCTGACGTTGACTCCTGTAATGGACGCCATTGACGGACCCTGGCACCAACGGCGGCGGCAGGACTTCGATTGATGGATTGACCACTTCTTCGACATGCACGAACACTCGATACAGGTACATCCCTAACATGGTCCACGACGGCCTTGGTGGCGATGAATAGTACAACCCCGGTTCCTGCACCGGTATCTCAACACCAATCACCTTGGTTTGGGGATGGCTCATTCATCCATGCCATAACCGTCAGAGACCAGCTGTCCGGAGGAACAAACATACTTACCAGCTCACCTCCAAGGTCATTGATAAGCTCGTTCATGGACTCGCTGTTCCAAGCACGTCGAGGCATGCCGTGGAAGGTAAGCTTTGTTAAAAACTCAAGCTCAGAGGGCACCGAGCCCCATCCTGGGTGTCACCGATCAAAGCTCACCAGTGCGCCGTCGCAGAACAAACGCCGAGAAGATTCGAACACATGACTGCAGTCGAAAGTTGTCCGGAACCCCGGTGGCGAACAGACTTCGACGAGCAAGTCACTTATTTGGATGCCGTGCGCAATGCCAAGAGCGTTGATAAGGTCATCCAGTGAGACGGAAGGCCGGTCGCCGTTGATGGTTACCATCAGCACTTTGCTGGCAAACTGGTCGTCAAGCGCTGTCATGCCACTGTTGAGCGACAGCATGCAGCGACCGAAGGCAGAACGGACCTCAGGATCTCCGGCTCGAAGATCCGCGTTGACCCGCAACATGATAGTGCACTTGAGTACATGGAGTACAGGAGGGGGATTTGGGGGAACTGGAGTAGGAATCGAGATTCCAGAGGTGGGGGAGGGGCGGGAGACTGCGGATGAAAAGGTAGCATGAATTTTGAGCACACGCCAATATGCTCTCGCCGCGCAAGCACACGAAAACACCGGTGGCGCGCACATGTCGGCCTAAGAGTCCTTATTCATTCTTTTTTGGAGAGCCCGGCCTTTTTAGGATCTTTTGAGAGCCCGGCCTGAGAGTCATAATTGACCTGTTTGGCATTGCGTTACTACTCGGCCCATATTCAACGACACCTCACTGGCCCAAACAAGTGTACATAATCGAAAAGACACTGAGCTCAAATTATATAACTTGAAAAAAGGAGATATACTCTGAACACTGGAGAATGGTGATGCCCTCATTTAGCCCACTAGTAGTTCGAGACAATAAATAGTTCGAAACAACGATATATACAACATTCAAACACTGACTAGTGACTACTACTGACATAAACAACAAGACATGATAGTTCATAAGAAGTCTTGCTACACCACCAAAATGCACCCATCTGCAGCGCTCAGACTCTCGTGATCCAGACGAGAATGACATTCTAAACAGAAGCAACTATTACATAGTAAGAGTGACATAGACGAGGATGACCAAATGACAAGGAATATGCATAACAAAAGAAAGAACTACCCATCCATAACTAGTAGCAAAGACAACGAAGTCATTCAAAGATATGATCCAACACCATCATAATTTGCAGCCCCGCTTCAGCGACCAGTGATCCGGAGATACCAGTACTCCACCCTTTCGATGCAACAGCCGAATTACCTATCAACCTGAAGGCTCGAACCACATCACTGCCTGTCGTAATTGCGACATCCAAGGATCAAAGTTAATCCAGATGCCTTTGTCATTCTCACCTTCTTTTAGCTGTAGGATGTATCGTTAACAATCAGGGGAGTTTGCTCCCGAACTCCTAGGGCTCGCCGTGTAGACATAGTTTTCCATAGCAAACAGAGCCTCTCTACCATCAAGGTCCTTTCCAACGGTGATCTCCTGGTTAATCGGATAATTGAGTCCGAGAAACAGAGTGTGAACCAAGCCTGTTTACCCGCCTCCAACTAAAAAATCCTAAAGGCCCCAACAAGCTGGTATCCTGCTCATAGACGTAACAGCCACTGTCCGGATACTCACGTATTACACAATGCTTGTATACAGTGGGGTTTTTGCAATATAACTTTGCCGGCTCATGTGTCCGAATGATCATCAGTCTTTTGCCGTCATCTAATCGAGCGAGGAACCAGTTGTGCTTCCCTATTTTTGGCAAAGGTGGTGTGATTACAAAGGGCAGTAACTGTAGGGACACTGCATCATATCAAAAAGTATAGGCATTGTTAATGTAAGATCCGCATTGTTCAGAGTATGAGTAGGATAATGCAAGAAACAGCATTGATATGTCCCTGTTGGAACTGGGAGGAAAATACAGGGAAATGTATACTGGGTTCGAAAATATAGAAGTGCCATGCATGGTTATACTCATGTTATCTCACAATCGATTCTTCACAGGAAACTATCATGTCATGCGTGTCATGTAATCATGTTCTGTCCTCACAAACAAATTCTTCAAGGTAACTAACAGACCATGCATTGTTATATACTCGTGTTCTGTGGGCAAATTTTTTGCGAGGATATTATTCTAGCCATTGATTGCTGAAGGGCGAATATAGGTATCTACACATGGTAAGCATTGCAGGATTTCACTACTTCCAAGTATAGAGTTCTCCATATGCACATTTACTTCCCTAATGTATGGTTAGATGAAACCAACAGTGTGGTGCATGTTTCTACATCATGAAAATGAGGAAGCTAACATGGCCATTGATACACACTCATATTTAGTAGTAGTATATAGATTACTATAAAATTAGGATAATATCCATATATTCCTAACCGTTTGATTATTTAGGGTACAAATTGGCTGTAATGACATGGTCACAATCGCATGAATTAACTCATTCCAAATATAGCTGATTTACGGCGTCTCTAATACATTGCCATAGTTCTACTCAAATTCTGCTCAAACAGAGATATGCCAATCATCACAAAAAGTTCAAACAGTGTCATGGCATCATCATTAACATGAGAGGAAACAACTTACATGCGCCGTCCCAGCAATACATGGTGCCATCCGCTTTGTCCATCGCGTAGATGATGCCATTGTGTTCAATAGCATCACAGAAGTGTGTATCAGCTTTGACGATGATCCACTGCGAGCCAAGTTGTCTCCAGCTAAAGAAGGCACCAGCGTAAAGATAGGCGAGTCCGCGATCGAACAAGGCTATTAGCTTGAAGTCTGCGTAATTCGCATGTCGTGTGGGCACTTGGCAGATTACAATCTTCTGTAAAACAAGGTCCGTCCAACTGACGTAGTAATCTAGATGACTTGGACCGCGATGGTAATACTCTATATAATCCAACGGAGGAAGGATAATCTCATGGGAGGTCTGGAAGTTCGCGAGCACTAACTTTTTACCGTCTTCTCTGAAGGCAGCCATCCAGTGGGAGTTCATGCTGACCCAGTACATACCTGCCAAGAAGTTTCGGGCGATGGTGATCGGATCGATGTCGAGGGAAATGATGTACGGTGACCCACTACATACCTGCAAAGAAGTTTCGGCTAATGGAGATCGGATTGAAGTCGAGGGGCATCATGCACGCCTCCGTATCATGGTGAGCCAATCTCGCAAGACCAGATAGCAGCAAGCAGGGTGCCTTAAAAAGCTTAGGCCTCGCTTCAACAATGGTCGTGTGCATGTCCATCGAGCATGCAGCCAGCCATAGGGCGGTCAACATATCCATACACGAACAACAGAGGTCGAGGATGTCACTGGGGAGATTTCTCCAATCGCGGCTCATATGGATGCTGCGCGGTTCGCGTTCGGCCATGGTGGAGTTTGGAAGGGGGCTTGATTTACGGGGGAGAAGGATGTCGGTGCTGGAGCGGCTAGCAAGGGAATAGTGGTACCGGGGGAGGCGAGTGAGGCGATGGTACACGGGGGCACAGTGAGATGGAGACGGAGAAGGAGATGGAGATGGAGTGGTGCTATGGGAGCGGAGAGGGAGACGATGCGAGGCGCCAATGTGTTGTACATCGGCGGTGACAGACTGCACTGTGCACGGGGTGAGGCTGGCTTTGGTAACCCGAACACGCCGGCTAGACTAGTGTTAGGCGTAGGGTGTTGTCACTTCACTGTGAGGACCGGATGAATAGTATTTTGACCATCAAGTGTACCATAGTTGTACTACTACTACTACTACTAGTACTACTACTACTACTACTCCTACTACTACTACTACTACTACTACTACTACTACTAGTAGTAGTAGTAGTAGTAGTAGGTACATGAGTACTCCAGTATTGTATTGCGTAAATAGGTCTCCCGTGCTAGCATGCCTGTTCACTTCATCGTTCAGGTATCATCCATATTGCGAGCAGAACCAAATTCTCATGCATGCCCAATCAACACTCTAACGTGATGCATGCAGTGGTCGTTCTGGTGCATCAAGGACGGCATGCAGATCGTTCCACACTTGAGAAGAGGAAAAATGGAAAGGTAGAACGCGGCAGCAGAGGAAGAGAACGCCGGCTAACGAGGCTGGGAGGGGATTGAGCAGGAAGTTAATGCTCCACGCCTAAAGGTTTTGGGAAAACCTGATTTTCATAAGGTGACTTGTACTCACCTAAATGGAGGGAGTATTCCTTAACAAGAGAATGTTGTGTCTCCCACTCACGCGCTCAAAAAAAAACTACGATACATTTTTTTATCTGTTTGCATAGGTCCCACCTATCAGGAAGGATGGGCACGTACACGAACATGTACGACTCATTAGCCTACCCGCATAGCCTTTTTGTTTAGTCTACCTAGCCGTCTACTCAACTGCCTGCATGCCACTTCTCCCATTTACTTCTCCATCGGGAACCGATTCTCCTCGGCTTCTTCACCTCCCCTTCGTCTTCATTTGCATCCAAACCCACTACGTTCACATTGTTTTAACATCTTTAAATAATCATCTACTACTTCAGTTAGACTAGCCATCTAATCCTAATTCTCCAAACCATAGCCCTCTGTTCCAGCGGTTCCAAATGGCGATAGAGATCGAAATGCAGGTTTTTAGCATCCAACATGTCCTCGTCAAAGGCTCGATGCGCATAGTTGCCACCTTCACCGTCCACCCAAGGGTTGTTCGGCAGTGGATCAACAATGTATCCAACTCCCTCGAAAAGGTAGAGACGAGGGTCATCGGTCTCGACGCAGAGTACACGGAGCGTGCCGCTGGGAAGATCCAGAGTGCCGCCGTCCTTCAGCTGTTCCTCAAAGACGAAGTTTTGGTGTACCACATCATACACTCGCCCTCCATACTAGGTGAGCTTCACGATTTCTTGTCTCGGGAGGACGTATACTTCTGTGGGGCAGCCATCGAAGGGGATAAACAGAAGCTAGAGCCGTACAACCTTAATTTGAATAGCATCACTGACCTACAAACCAGAATCAAAATTCCTGTAGAAGTTTGTGATAAACAGACACCATCCCTATTCGACGTAGCAAATTTTTTGCTCCATAAAAATCTTTAGAAGGGTGACGAGACGGTGGCATTAAGGTCGTCTGGATGGGAGAATTATCCCTTGACGTACGAGCGGATAAATATGCTGCCCTCGATGCCCGTGTGAGTTTCGAGATAGCTGCAAGGTCCAAAGAGCTTGTTGCAAAGCCGTCTCCCACAGAGAATGAGAACAAGAAGAAGAAGAAGAAGAATAAGAAGAAGAAGAAGAAGAAAATGATGCACCAGCAGGAGGGCATTATGGATGGATGAACTATTTCCTCTCTTGTAAAAAAATTATTCCCTCTTGGTGTATATTGATATAGATCGACTATTTAGATGGTGTGCATGTCTTTGGAACAGAGTAGTAAAGTGGGTCCGCTTGACTATAATGAACTATTTATCCGCATATATAGCTTTCTCTGCTACTCCTTCGAGTGATCAGTATGTAGTGCATGTGTCCGTAGACATGACAGCTTGTCCATGGAAGTTCAACTACAGCGACCATCACGTTTCATCTCGCGATTCCCACGATGCCTCTCCAACCCATAGCACCACGCCCCCCGACGTGCGCCTCACCCCTCTCGGCTGCACCGCCCCTCTGCCTTTGTGTGTATGACATGTGGGCCACCTAAAATGCGGCGAGCATCAAGTTTCTACCACAGCCACCCGTGATTCCCATGTCGCCACTCGAACCCATGAAACCACACGTCCCCCGACCTGCGGCTCACCCCTCTTGGCCCCACTGCCCCTCTGCCTACGGGAGCATTGCATGTGGACCAGTCACCTATCGAGTCCACATGTTATTGACTCAAAGGTAGGTGTAGTAAGACGCTGAAGCTTAGTCCCGACGGCCCTGAGAGGGAAATGTAACTCCTGCGCCAGGGCTTGTGGTGGTCCCGCAGCACGAACTCGTGCCAAACTCGATATTTGTTTCTTTACTATACATGCACGCAATGATTTAATGGACATTGTAATCTCAACATGTGATGGGGAGCTCTAAATTTGAATTTGAAACTTATAAAACGAAAAGATTCAAAACAAATAAACTAGGAGAGAGGGAGTATATCGTAGGATGTGTCCCATACAAAATAAGCCCCTGGTTTGTCACCGCGAAGATGCGGTTAGAAAGGAGCACAGTGTCTTCCTACTCGCACGACAACAAATCGGCCGCAGACAGCATGGTCCGCCTTTAACCGCCATGTGCAAGGTTCGTGCTATCTTATTCAATCTCACCGTGGTTCCATCGTACCAATTCATGCGGTGGCCCATTGTATGGCTGATCCCAATGTTGGACAAAGGTTCTACGGGAACGGTTTCACCGTTATAAATGTTGTGCAAATTGATGTTGGTACCCTCTCGTACATATGCAAGCCAATCTCCACTCGCACCGAGCCTAACCTGTGAAACAGTGGGCAGGGGGAGAATTAGGAAATGGACACGGAAGTAGTCTTTAGAATGCATTTACTATGTGATCAAACTCATCTTACCTGCTCATCGGAGGAAATCCGAGTGCCCCTCAACGTCGGCATCTCAAGGGGCATCAGCTTGCAACTACGGTCATGCTGCGCTGGAGAGACCCCCAAGGAAACATCCCCGTGCGTTCCACGGAACATCAAGATGAATTTGTATGAGTAGTTTATCTTGTGAGAGAAAAGGATGAACGAGGGAAGGCCTCTAGAGATAGAGATGGACACTACTACTACCAATGTGCTAGCTCGTGTGTTGCAATGGATCCAAAGTAGTAGAATAATACTTGTTCACGTGCTTGAAATATAAACACTCTAGTTTTGATATACATGTGTCAACAGACATGACAGCTTGTCCATGGAAGTTGAACCATGTCGACCATCACGTTTCTTGTTTCTACCACTGCCACACCCACACGCGATTCCCACGATGCCGCTCCAACCCACGGCACGACATCCCCCGACGTGGACATGGATCCTCTGACGTGGCTATCACTGCCTTGCCCTGCCTTTCCTTCGCTGACAGGTGGGACCCATGCTTATGGGTCCCACATGTCAGTGATAGAATGGTAGGATTGTTCGCGTCAGGGGATCCTCATCCCCCCGACGTGCCCCTCATCCCTCTCGGCCCCACCGCTCCTCTGCCTTTATGTGCATGACATGCGGGCCAGCTCAACTGCGGCGACCATTAACTTTCTACCACAGACACACCCTTGGACGCGGTTTGCCTGCTCTGCTGCTGTGCTCCGATCCGTACTCCCGCACCATCGATTTTTCATCCAGCGGCTGTGACACATTTCGTCCCGGGCATCAATCCTCAGCTGGAGTACTTATGTACTACAGGTAGTACCCGCCAGTGTGGCCATCTACACCTCATAACGCCCCGACGCCCAGCTGTGGCACCCTTGCCACAGCCACGCCACCACCGGCCGGTTCATCTCGAACGAGTGAGTCGCGAACCACGCCACCACCATGAGAATGACATGTGGGCCAGCCACATTTAAGGTCCGCATGTCATTGACTCATAGGCCGGGCACTAAGCCACTAAAGTACGGTCCCGTGGGCCCCGAGAGGGAAATGTAACTCCTGCGGCAGGCCTTGTGGTGCTTCCGCAGTATGAGCTCGTGCCAAAACTGGAATTTGTTTCTTACTACTACTCCTACCAACTAGTACTAGTAAGGTACACGTGCATTGCACACATGAGATTCTGGTGGTTTGTGCATTATGCTTCTACATGTGGAGCTTTCTGGATTCTAACATGTGGCAAAATCTCGTGGAATGTAAGGTTAGGCAAGTTTGATTAACTTAGGTGAGTGTTTGGTTCAAGCCACACCTTAGGCAAGCTACACTAAGGCCCCACATGACATACACACAATCTAAGATGACTTATTCACCTAGAAGGAGGGAGTAGTGTTTCTAGCAAGATGCCGGCGCGTTGCACGAAGTTGATGGAAAAGGTAAGCACAACTTATAAATTGACGGATGGAGTACTAGTTACAGTGATGCATATAATTAAGCAAAGGGATCGCACATGTCGGTATTGACTGGAACGAGAATGCAATAGCATAATAAGAATTAAGGCCACGATGATGCAATCGCAGTGGTGGTTACAGAAGGCAAGAAGAAAGATGGATCCACGAACGTACGACCTCCTCCTCCTCAACTTAGTGCGCTGGGCCACCAACCAGCGGCTAAGGAGCGGTGGCTTTTGTGGCGAGGTCGAGGTGCTTCTCTGCAAAGGCATCCAAGGCTTCCAGCCGGTTGAGGAAGGCCAACGTCGTAGCGTCCTCACTGTCCTTGTAGATACCTATGTACACGATTTGCTCGTACACATGGATTGTAGGTCGACGAATTCTTGCAGGGCGAGGTGCCTCGCAGCGAGCGCGACCTCCAGGTGGACATCCTTCGTGGCATCGGCGGGCAGTCGCAGGGCCACCAGTGCTTGAAAGAGGTTCTGGCCATGGAGGCCGATTAGGGTGGCAGGCAATGAGGAGCCTGGGCGCGCGGGCTAGAGGAGTACGGTGATGTCATCCGCGAGCTTCTTGATGACGGTGAACTTGTTGCTGGTGTCAACGATCATCTGGTCCAACTGAGAGTCATAGTTGGCGTCGATGGCGGCCATCCACCAGCCAGTCTCCAACACTGTCTGGAGACGATCCTCGGCGCCATGCCGCGGGCCGGCGTCGTGGACCATCTGGCGCAGCCGCTGGCTGCTCACGTGCATCGCCGCCATGGGTCTGGAGTGAGCTCTTTTGCGCTTAGTGTAGGTGCTTAGGAAAATGCTTAGGTGCGTACGATGTGGTAGATGCATTGGAATGGAGGGGCGCCTTTATATAAGGGCAATGAGGGCAAACTGTGTTGCATTCACATCGTGCAACCTCTTTTCCCGGACCTCCTCCCATTACTTCCCTCATGCATTAATTGAAGGAGGATGCATTGGCCGTTCAACATACCGGGAACCACTACTCCCTCCCTCGTCTGCATTAAAGCCGTATCGGGAATTGCGCCGCCCGCTGTCAAATCGAATACTCCCTCTGTCTAGGTGAGTATTAAGTCATCTTATGAAAACCACTCATTTCTTCACATTATATACGTACAATATATATGGCCAACATCATATAGCCAGCAGTTTAGTTGTCAAAGAATTTCAGGGTGCTTAGTTTTATCAAAGAATTCCAGCGTGCTTAGTTTTATTTGAGGGGTGGGTTGTGCATTTATGCTGGACACCATTATTGTGACAAGCCTTTTTAATAGTACTACTATACAAAAGTGGAGTATATACATTTTTTAAAAGGCTAGAGGGCAGGGCAGTCTAGCTCGGTCGGTTTCACGAGAGGCGAGGGCCGTTGTGATTTGCCGGCTCATTACTGCTGTCAAATCGAATAGTACTGCGCCGCCCACTGCACGCTCGGCGCCTCCATTAAACCCCTCCGTTAAACCAGCATGCAAACCGAGAATCCTACTCCGGCCACACGTCCGTTCATGAGCGGTCCGGAATTAAACGCAACACCGGCCGAGCTCCTCCCGTCCGCCCTGAGTTTAAACTAGGCCAGACGCCGGCCAAGCTCCTACCGTCCGCCCTCTATTTACACGAGGCCAGACAGACAGCGGGTAAGAATTGCACCCCTCCGCCGCTTGCCCATCTCCTCCTTCACCATTTTCTCCACTCTTCCGATGGCTTCCGATGAGCCGTTCACCGGCATATTACCCGGCTGGGTGGCCCGCCGAGCCCTCCGGATATGGCGAGGCTGCTCGATGCTTCACCAACCTTGCTTGGCCCGACGGAGCCAGTTGCTGCCCTAAGCAGGCACGTGGTTCAGCAACTCGCCGCTCCAGTTCAGCTCAATGAGGAGTGGCGAGTTGCTCCACGTTGGCACGGCGGCGAGCACGCCGGTACGGGCGCCGTGGTTGCCGCGTCGTACCGCGCCACCAGTGGCCATGCCTCCCGTGTCTGTGGGCGCGCCTCCTGTGCCTGCGGCAGCGCCATGCAGGCAGAGACAGAAGCCAGGTGCATGGAGAGCGACGAGAAGGTGGCCAGCTTCTCCTTGTCCGCCGCCATCATCGAGGAGAAGTAGAACACGGGAGGTCGCCGCCACTTGGGACCCATGAAGGCCACCGCCGAGGCGACGACCGCGGATTCAGGTGGTTTCTTTGCTGCTTCGTCTCTTCCGAGGACCTTCGTCGACCTCGCAAGTGTCTGACAGACATGAGGAAGACAAAGGGATCTGCGGGCGGCCATTTAGAACTAAAATAAGTCTAGATACATCCATTTCTAGGACAAGTATTTCTGGACGGAGGAGTATTAATTATACAAGAGAGCCGGATTGGCACCTCTTATTTCATGTAAATGTAATGAAATCCATCATGTTTATATGAAGATCCAGCTTTTTATACGAAATCCTTCATGCTTATATGAAATCAGTCCGTGTTTGCACGAATTTCATCTGGTTGATTAGAGTTGTAAAAATGTATGCCGCTGGCGTTTGATGTCGTCCTCCGCTTAAGGAAGTGGGAGGAAATTTGTCGGCTGTCGTTGGAGGTGCTCTTTATGTTCGTGACATCCAATCCATTTGAGTTAATTGCTTGTATGATTGTCCCTCTATAAAAATTTAATTGCATGTACAGTGTACATGTGACTTGCAGGGTGGCTACAGCTTCGTACAGAAAGTTAAAAAGAAACAAGTCCATCCTTAATCTTGTATTCTAAGTACTCTGTGGATTCCACTATCAGTACAGTAGCGAAAGAAGTATATATTAAATAAGTAGAGTAATATATAATATAAAAATATAAAGTTGAAAGACAGAATTCGAACTCATGTCATTGCGTTGCGAGCATCCGGCGTTAACCAGCCCAGCACATTTTTGTTGTAGACTATGCTGGAGATATATCTCCATATCTACTCTTATATATACTCCATTCGTTCCTAAATATTTGTCTTTTTCAGATTTCAAATGGACTACCACATATGGATGTGTATGTAGACATATTTTAGAGTGTAGATTCACTCATTTTGCTCCGTATGTCTTTTCAGGAAGGGGTCAGATTTGTCCTTGATTTATTTATGAGGTATCTAGATGGCACTGCACCGCCAAGAAAAGAGGGTAACATCAAAATTATGGACTACTTTTTTGAGTATGTTGGTAAGGTCCCGTCATAGTCACTTGTTGGAATCTCTAAAAAGACAAATACTCCCTCCGTCCGGAAATACTTGTCATCAAAATGGATAAAAGGAAATGTATCTAGACGTATTTTCGTTTTAGATACATCTCTTTTTATCCATTTTGATGACTAGTATTTTCGGATGGAGGGAGTAGAAAAACAGTTGGTGATGATGGTGTGCATGCCATCCTGCAATATAGGTTGTCGGATTTATATCTAACGGATAGGAAAGAAACTATGGCAATTTTGCAAAAATATACCCACACGTCTCTCCATGTTCGCAAATAAGGCCTTCCCTCGTTCAACCTTTTCCCTCACAAGATAAACTACTCATACAAATGCATCCTGATGTTCCGTGCAATGCACGGGCAGCTAGCTAATTTCTTTTAAAATAGTTGCTGTGATAATTGGGTTGAAGTGATATATTTTATGTCTGCCCCGAATGATTTCAGATTCACTAGTAGTAACAAAGAAAAGGTTGCCTTGTTAATTAACAGAAAACAGGGTGAAAACTATCACATGAGGTCGGTAAAAACAAGGCACACTGGGTTCAGCGTCATCGTCACTACAGCTGTGCACGCGAGAGAAGTCTACATATCGAGGGGGCTACCGAGCGAGGCACCAAGACACAATGTTTGAGAGAGAAACCAATTGACAGATTATGATCAGATCGAGTTGTCACCCTTCTGCTGTCATTGTTGGGGGGAGAGAAAGACGTATTGAGAGTGTGTGCGGTAGGCACAGAGGCACAACTAGCGAGTGTGTGTGTGTGTGTGTGTGTGTGTTTGAAAGAGGAGTAGATAGATTATTATCAAGATCAATGTGCCACCCTACTCCTTCGGTGCCGGGTAGTGTATGTGTATGTTTGAGAGAGAAGCCAGTCGATAGATTAGTATCAAAATCGAGGTATCACCCTACTCCTTCGGTGTTTGGAAGTGTGGATGTGTGTGGGGGGGGGGCAGTGACACTCACATATCTCTACTCTTATAAAAAACAGAGTTGGTGATGATGGTGTTCCTGCCATCCTGCAATATAAGCCATCTGATTTATATCCGACAGAAAGGAAGGAAAGTATGGCAATTTTGCAAAAAGATACCCACACCCCTCTACGCATTTGCAAATAAGGCATTCCCTCGTTCATCCTTTTCTCCCACAAGATAAACTTCTCATACAAATGCATCTTGATGTTCCGTGCAATGCATGGGCATCTTGCTAGTAGGGAGAAGGAGTTTGTGTGACACATATCTAGCTATATTAAGGGATAGGTAGATAGCATATGTGTGAGAGACATTAGTGGCTGTGGGTGGGCGGAATTAAAGGGGTGGGCGTGTTAGACATAGAGAGCATGTGTGTTTCTGTGTGAGAGACTTGTAGGACGGGGTAGAAAGACGAATTTAACCCTGATGGAGGGAGAGAAATACACGAAGTGCGCGTGTGTGATTCCGATGCCCACAAGGAAATGAGATATGTATGCGTGTGAGAGAGATTGCACAATTCATTCACGTATCACTATCTAGCGATCGTGGACGTGCATCGCTTGAACATAAGTCAATATCTACTTCGTATCATGGCCAAAGGTACAATATCGATTCAATGCTATAAAGATTGGACACTCACATATCACATTTTGTTCTATTTAAATAAGCCTTTTTAGTTGTGCATGCCAAAGTTACAGTGATGTTTCTTCAAACAACCAATGTAGCTATCATGAACATGCACCATTGTTACTCTTGCATTCAAATTCATTAGTCTTGGATGATTTAAGTTTCTATTTTGAAGTAATATATGTAATATTCATATATGAATTCAACGGTTACGCAATTTATGAAATGGAGGCTATGTAATCATATGAGGTAACACTTTTAAGTAGCTGACTACAATATCCATTTCTTTTTGTGCGCCTCTACACTAACACGTCAATGCATTATGTTTGTAGTAAATAACCAATGGCACTAAATTATCTATTTACACGAGAAATACATAGGCTGAGTGTTTGATCCCTTTTTTGTGAACGCGCCACTACACCCGTACGATTGGCCGCTCCCGTGTGAACGTCCAAGTTATCGGCGCATCATCCCGAGTTATTGTCTTTTTTCTGGGGTGGACTTCACACCAGTTATTAACTGCTGACGCGTGCCCCGTGTACACAGTCTAGCATGACCTTCCCACTAGCACGGTCCAAAATTAGTTGAAACTGGATACGAACAATCCCGTGGGCGGCAAAATCTCCCGCCTCCTTCTAAAATTTCCGCCACCTTAGTCTTTAGCATGTGAAATCCCCCTTTTGTCCTTGGTGCTCGGAGACCAACAGTTACAATACCGCCCTCATCTACATGATAGGTCGGGGCTGCTTTGGTAACTTCCGGTTCCCCCACTACACGGCACCTCCATTTCCTCTCCCCCTCCTGCAAAAACGACTAACTCTACAGCACCAGAGCATCTTACATCACGCCGTCCGTACTTCATCGCCCTTTCTCCCCTCCCCTCTCGAAACCCTAGACTGCTCATCCGCCGGCGTACCATAGCCCATTCACTGCCAGCGGTGTCCACCTCGCCTGGATCTCCTTCTGCGGCCGCATCTACCCCTCCCACCTCCCCTAGAAACAAGTAGATTGCTCATCCACCACTGTACCACAGCCCATTTAGTGTCGGCCTTGTCCACGGCGCCGGATCTGCTTCGCCGGTACTCTCGTCAACCGCCGTGCATCTGCAGCGGCTCATTCGTACTCCCCACCGGAGACGCTTCGTCCACACCCCCCGGAGCCGCCCCACTAACACCCACGTCGACGGCCTCTGATCCTCTTCGCCGACACCTTCCTCAACCCTACCGGAGCCGCTTCGCCGACACCTTCCTCAACCCTACCAGAGTAGCTTCGCCTATACCATTCTCAACCCTACCGGGGCCGCTTTGACAACTCACAAGTCCACGGCCTCAGATCCGCTTCCTCGCACCCTCATCCAACCTACCGGAGCAGCTTCTGACGCCCCATCCACGGTCGCAGATCCGCATCGTCGACACCACCCTTAACCCAACCACCGGAGCAGCTTCTGACGCCCCGTCCATGGCCATAGATCCGCATCGTCGACACCATCCTTAACCCAACCACCAGAGCAGCTTCACCTACGCCCTCGTCCACGACCATAGATCCGCTTCGCCCACACCGTAGTCCACCCTACCGGAGCCGCTCCACAAACACCCTACTCGACGGTTCTAGATCTCCTTACCAGACCCCGACAGCCAGCGCAACGTCATCACCCTCGACGTTTCTAACCTGATTCCCATAGTCTGGAGAGATGCCAAGCACCCGCCACGACCTAGGTACTTGTCACCTTTAAACCCATCCAGCATCACCTGCCCGATGTACTTCAAATATACTAACCGGTCGCTATTACCTGTTATGCAGCTAGCAAAAACTACAAGGACGATGTTTCTTCTGGATCTAACATCTTGGCCAACCAAGATCCTGGACTGAGGCATTGCTATGATCTTGTAAGCGCGTCTCTCTATCTTGTATTGTTTTGTGCCTGCCAGCGTGCTTTGCTAGGATTTTCGACCAGTAATCCCTTTGTGCAGACAATGATTTCTACTATTGGCTGCTAAATTAGATATGTAGATGTCATACATGATACTACCTCATACCTTCGTTCCTAAATATAAGTCTTTCTAGAGATTCCACTATAGGCTACATACGGAGCAAAATGAGTGAATCTACACTCGAAAATGCATCTATATACATCTGTATGTGGTCCATACTGGAATCTCTACAAAGACATATATTTAGGAACATGGGCAGTACATTACACAAAATCGTAGGTGGCATGTAGGAATTCCAGTGCACTACATTAGGCTCCCTTAGAGTGCCTGCTAGTCCAGCATACAGAGTCATGGCTAGTTTATGGTACGCACACAATTGTTAATTGGTGGTTTAAATATGCGCAAGGGATATGCAATGTACTATCATGTAGATATGTCTGAAATTAGCCGTGTCAACTTGCAGATAGGGTTACACAATGAAAAAGTACAAGATTTATGTGGCAATTTCATGGAACATCGCAAAAAAGGAGAGGCAGCGGTGAGCCTATACAGTGTGCCATGGTACGTCACTCCTCCATTGCAATCATCATGACATGTTATTTGTATGCCATTTCTATTAGCCAAGTTTCTTAGGGACAGTTATTATGAGTTATCCTAAGAAAATAAGCACATGTGAATATAAGCTCCATGTAATAAGCCAACCAGTTCTTTTCATTGCGTTTTCAGCTTATCTTTGGTATGATCAGTGGAAAGTCTAGATTGCATTATATTTTTTTCATTTTGCTGCCCATATGGAAATTAATGTGACTTGCAAACATCACAAATTGAACCCAGTGCAGTAATTAATATGATAGGAAAACAGACCATCACTATTTGCTCAAAATGCAAATACAAAGATACCATCTACTTGGCACAATCTACTTTGGTCAATGTTTTCTATAGAGATCCCATTGCCTAATTTAAACGAAGAACGCATGACCCACATTTAAATGAAGAACAATTATTTATTGAAATTCGATGGTCCAAGTGGTTGGTTATTATCGTATAGCAGCACCACCTGAAAGCATCATATAACAGCAGCAGCTCATAGCAACTCATCATACAGCGGCAACAGTCTGCAATTCATCATATACCAGCAGCAGCTCATAGCAATTCATCATATAGCAGCAGCAGGAGCATGTCATAGAAATTCATCATATAGCAGTAGCAGGAGCAGCTCATAGCAATTCATCATATAGCAGCAGCAGTAGCATCTTGTAGCAACTCATCATATAGCAGCAGTAGGAGCAGCTTGTAGCAACTCATCATATAGCAGCAGCAGCTCATAGCAATTCATCATATAGCAGCAGCAGCAGCTCATAGCAACTCATCATACAGCAATAGTAGCAACTCATAGCAATTCATCATATAACAGCAGCAGGAGCAGCTCATAGCAATGCATCATATAGCAGCAATAGAAGCAGCTCATAGCAATTCATCGTATAGTGGATCAGAATGAAAATTTGGCAAAAAATCAGAGGAGATCCTCACCTTGTTGGATGAGCTCATCCTTCAACAGCACCTCAAGGCCATGCCCTGGGAGGAGGGGAGGGGGAATAAGGTGCCTTCTGCCACAGTGTGGCATCAACCGTAGTTGTGCAGCGCCCGCTGGAGTCGTGCGTTGGACGAACCACAGTGGAGCAGCTGCTGGAGACCATGAGAATGAGGGGCGGCGCCAAAGGGAGGAGAAGCCAGGGAGATTTGCCCCTACCCGCCGGCCATGTAGCCTAGCTGGACATAGCATCGTCGAGGACAAGGCCAGATGGGACCAGTGGTGATGGCTCGCCGGGGAGACCCTAGTGCTGCAGGCAGGGGATCGAGGTAGAGGGAAAGGGGAGAGGGGATGCAAGCGGGCAGGGCAATGAATGCTTGCGTGTTTGTTTTTACTAGAGGGTCAGGTGTGACACCGGCATCAGCAGTTGCATTTTGACTATAATATAGGCAGACAACAGAGTCATTTCACTATTCCCCTTCCCTTTAATTTTTAGTGAGGTTCTACCCGAAACACCCTTCTCCAAAGCGAAGTTAGTTAAGCCCAAGCCCATAACTCAAAAATGACTCTTTACATCTTTTATGGCTTATTTTGACAATATGCCCTGAAAAGGCAGAATCGAACTGGCCCTTAACCTGCAATTCAATTGTGCGTGCAATGATGAATCACTCATGCCTGCTATCTGTACATTTAGGCATCATCATACATGGCATAACCTAATACATGTGCATTCCATTGTAGAAGGAATATGCAATGTTTATGTTAGTTCATACGTTGCACATGATGTTTAAATGCCCCTTAAATCTGGTCAGTCAAGTGATGGTGTTTAAGCCTCCTTCTTTGCTTCTTTTCTTGATATGTAAGATTTGCTCACACATCTGTTCAATTGCTTGTTTGCATCAGCCAGCCATACTAGGAATGTTTTCTTTGATTACTTGCTATTCTTGACCTAACACTCTAACAGAGCTTGTCAATGATTTAAACACTAAGGGCTGCTGTAGTGGGGCCTTGTCTAACTCATAGGTGACATAAAGGTTTGGCTGTACACTATAGTAGGCAAGTATGTTAGGAAAGTATGCATATTTATCTTCCATGGAGACGAGTAACTGGTTCACATAATTATGTGGTGTTGTTTTGTTATAATCTCATCCTTTTGTGTTCACAGACTGGAAAGTATGCATATTTATATTCCAAGGAGACGAGTAACTAGTTTGTGTCACCTTGCAGAGGGGGTGCAATGAAGATAAGATTGAGGATTTCCAAGTACAAGATGTTAGGAAGGAGCCTTGCAAGAGAAGTAGGAGCTGCGCTGAGCCTCTTCAACCTGCTAAGGTAAGTCACTGTATGCAACTCAACAGTTCAATTCCTTGTTTGTTTCAGGCATAGTTAATTTTCTCTTTTCAATTGCTTTATTTGTCCTTAGTTAATGAGATGCCCAAATAATCATGCCTGATGTTCGATACTTGTATCACTATTAGTTGACATAATTGAAGGCCTTACCATTTAATTACTCTGCCGAAGTGTTCTTGAAGCTTTGAAGTCTATTAACCAACTATTATTGCATGAGGCTCACAATCTAGTTTATACTACGCTAATGATTGCATAGTTTTGCCTGCTGTAGTATGTTTGTATGAAACCCTCTGCTGTTCATTATGCTCAATAAGACTTTAATTGAGGCACAGAATGGCCAACTGCTTGCTTACTTATACGCTACGTGTTGTCTAAATTTGTAACTTGTCTATGTTTTCGATTGGGCACCAACATCATGCTCCTCTGGTGAGCTAAGAGGGATTTCTGTATGCAGGCTGCACAAACTATCTTTTTTATAATTTTTAAAATATCACCTGCTTATGCTTCATGACGTGTAACATTTTTTTGAAAGTGACGTGTAACATTATTGTTAGTCCTATTTTGCCATGTAGTACAAAATAGTGTCTTGTTTGCTTCACTGTTGTAACTATATTTTTGCCCTAGTCATGTGTACTTACAGAAACATTTCGGGATGAAGTGACATCAACACAAAGATCTGTGAGTAGTGCGGCATGGCCGTTACCAAATGATTATGGATAGGAATTGGAATGTGCTAATGTTCTCGAGCACCAACTAGAGGTGGCAAGATAACATGTACATGATTGTCAACGTATGTCGGAGTAATGGGCCACGGGTAGGCTAACCTGAGGCCCAGAACCTTTCAAGACATCGGGGCTGACTACGCCCCTCAAGAAACCAGGATGGAGAGCCGCCTTCCAGAGGCCGGCTAAAGGAATAGCCGACTATCCGCCTACGGCCGAGTCCTGGAGGAGAGGTCAAGACGGGCCGACTCCCGCCTGGTGGCTCCCAGAGAAGCCGGCCACGGGGAGTCGGCCCACAACACCAACGAAGCCCATGCCCTCATAAGGGGGGATGGGACGGGAGTGGCAACAGTAAAGCCCACTCCCTCCCCTTTTCATGGGATGGCTAGGCCACAGTGCGCCGTATTAGTGGAGATCTCCATCCGGCGAGGCACTATTGTTGTGCCATCCCTGACATCAGCAACAGTGGGCGGAGTCCTGCACCCAAGACGGCCTGTCGGTACGGTCCACGGATGCTGGGCCCTATCGGTCAGCGAGAGTCCAGAAGACGGCAAGAGCGCCAGCAGTCGGACCCGAAGGGGGCCGGCCCCCGGAAGTCGGCAGGCCCCTCCCACGAGTCCCACACGCCATTAACCAGACAAGACGGGGAGTGGCTATAGTAATTGCTCGTCAGGTAGCAGGGCTGTAGCCATGACCCCATGACCAAGCCTGCGTCATTAGAGGCACGGCTACAGTAATCGGCAGCCGGCAAGACCCGCAAGCAGCGGGTATGGCCTATCGGCTCCGTACCAGACCAGTCGGTGGGGCCCACCAGCCGGCGGGGCCCAGCAGTCGGCAGAGAGGCCGGCAGGCGAAGAGACTGATGGCTGGGCCCTGCGCCCAGTCAATTTACCATTGTACCCCTGGGGGGTAGGCCTATATAAAACCCCCAGGGCACCCATGCAGAGGGTTCCGATCCATTAGAACTAGACCAGACCTTAGAGAAGGGGGAGAGCTGGCCTAGCCTCCTTCTGTCCACAGATACAGCTCGAGGAGCACCATTGTACTCACTTTTGCCTTAGTGATCATGCGGAGACCCCGCAGAGCAGGACTATGGGTGTTATCTCCTAGGAGAGCCCCGAACCTGGGTAAAGTCCACCGGCGTTCATGTCTACGCCTCATCCCGTTTCCAGGCACCGGCGATGTTCTACTCGCCCCCACCATGATAAGCCATCCATTGGCATATGTCGCACCCAACCCCCGACATTTGGCGCCCACCTTGGGGCCTGGTGCACCGTCATCCGAAGACCTGTTCTGGACGGGAACCCTTTTCCCCCTTGGCGAGCGCAGCCAGCCCGGCACGCCAGATGGAGTCTGCGCCGACGCGCTGCATGGCGCTGAAATCGCCTGTGCGGCCAGTTGCCTCGCCAATCTTGTAGGCGAGGTCCGCCTCTCCGACGAGCCCACATCCGATGCGGGCACAGGCGGCCCCGAGAGCCTCCTCGCGGGCCTCCTCAATCAACTTCACGTCGCCAGCGAGCCAGCTGGGGACTTGGAGTCTGTAGGCTCCACTGACCCGATGTTGGTCGAATCCGATACTGTGTCGCTTGACACGTTCCCCACCAACGTGGTGGTCTACGACGAGCCGCTCCCTCGCGCGGAGAGCGGTGGAAGCACCGTCAAGGAAGTGCTTGTCATCGATCATGGCGAGCACTTCGGTGGGGGAGATTACGACCCGCTCCACGTGGCGCTGCAAGACCTGGCAGCGCCCATCCTTGAAGATGCCGACGCCGAGACGCTGGAGGCACGCCGCCTTCAGCTGGTCGAAGGCGCCAGAAAGCTGGCCAGCATGAGACGCCTGTCAGAAGCCTACCAGCGCGAGATGGACCACGCGCTGGGCGGCACGCCGGTTCCAGCTGGGCCTAGCCGCCTTGGCACGGTCCAGCAGCATGGTGCGGCTATCGCCGATCTGTTCAGGGCAAATCGCCCCGTCTATGCCACACCTACGGAGAATATTCGAGCCGCCAAGGCAGTAGCAGACGAGCTGGACAAGTTTGAGGGCGAAGAGCGTCGCTTGATGACAGAGCGCGTCCAGTGACTCCTTGACGCGGCTGCTGAGCAGAACGAGGCCGACTGCCACACTGATGCGTCGAGCCGACGGAATGACAACTTGCTTCCGCGCCGAGACCAAGGCGCGGAGTCTCGGACACCGACTGGCGGTGTCCACAGAAGAAAAGACAAGGAGACAGCTGCCAGCCGCAGTCGGACTCGCATCACCATAGAGCGCGACCGAGACGGCCGCCCAAGAACAGTGGAACGATGGGACGACTGTCCGCCTCCTCCCCCTCGGAGAGAAAGGCAAGTCTCCCCGCCACCTGTTGATCACCCGACGCTCGGCGACCGGCTTGGCCGCCGAGAGGGAGTCAGTGAGAACGACGCCCGCCATCTGATCGACCGTCTCCACCGATCCCTGGCACTCGAGGAAGAAGATGAGTTGGGTCCGCCATGTTTTGGCCCTCGCATCCGAGATGAGCCCTTCCCTAAAGGGTTCACGCTCCCCAGAGACACACCCATGTACACAGGCTTTGTGAAGCCGGAGGACTGGCTGGTCGATTACTCCACGGCCGTCAGCATAGCAAACGGCAACAAGCGTGTTGCTGTGAAGTACGTTCCACTCATGCTCCAGGGCACGGCCCGGACGTGGCAGAACAACTTAAGACCCCGCAGCATCAACAGTTGGGTCGACTTCACCGACGCCTTCATCCGCAACTTCACCAGCACGTACAAGCGACCTCCCAAACCCCGCCAGCTCTCCTTGTGCATACAAGGCCCCAGCGAGTCAACTCACGACTACCTCACGCGCTGGGCCGAGCTTCGCAACTCCTGCGAGGGCGTGCACAAGGTGCAGGCTATTGAGTACATCACTGCAGGATGCCGAGAGGGCACCCTCCTCAAGCACAAGCTTCTCTGTGATGAGCCGGAAACCCTGGATGAGCTGCTGATCATAGCAGACAAATACGCCACGGCCGATTCCTCCATGAAGACAGAGATTCAAGTCAGCACAATCGGCAAAGTGGCTCCTCAGGCTCCCCGAACCCCAGTCGGAGACGCTAGTCGGCGTCAACAGCAGAACGACCACAAGCGTAAAGCCCCCCCCCCCCCCGCCGACTTCCACCAGTCGGCAGGTTGCAACAGTTGAAGACCCACAGCCGGAAGGGCAGCCTCCGCTCAGACGTCAAAAGGGCGGCAAGTCCAACTGGCAGCCGGCCTTCTCATATGAGCAGACTTTGGATGGACCCTGCAAGTTCCACAGTGGCGTGAAGCCGTCCAACCACACAACTCGGAAATGCCACTGGCTCACCAGGATCGCAAAGGGAGACGACCTTTTGCCTCCCCCACCTGCTGGGCAGCCGCCTCCCCTCCGCCCAAGCAGCCGGCAGTCAGACCAGTCGGCGCAGTGCAAGACGAGTACCCAGAAGTGCAGGGAGCATACGTCGTGTTCACCAGTGTGGCCGACGATCGACGCAGCAGACGACTGCAGCAGCAGGAGGTGAATGCAGTAACTTCTGACACACCGGAGTTCATGCACTGGTCTGAGAAGCCCATCAGCTAGAGTCGGGCTGACACCCCGAAGTAATGCCCACACCCGGCTCCTATGCTTTGGTTTTGGATGCCACCTTTGCTACGGACAAGCGAGCTGCTCGTTTTTCCAGAGTCCTGATAGACGGCGATAGCAGCATCAACATCTTGTACAAAGATATCATGGAGAAGTTGGGAATCAGGCAGAGGCAACTGCAGTCCAGCCGGACGGTATTCCACGGCATAGTCCCTGGCCTTTCCTGCTCGCCAATCGGCAAGATCTTGATTGATGTCCACTTCGGGGACAAAGATCATTTCCGCCATGAGTCAATATGGTTCGAGGTGGTGGACCTAGAGAGCCCATACCATGCACTGCTTGGCCGGCCAGCCCTGGCCAAGTTCATGGTCGTCCCCCGCTATGCCTACCTCAAGATGAAGATGCCGAGTTCCAAAGGGATTCTGACCATAACTGGCGACTACAAGAAGTCGTCCGCCTGCGCATCAGAGAGCAGTTGGTTGGCCGAGTCCCTCGTGATCGCAGCTGAGAAGCGGCTGCTAGATCGAGTTGTGGCGATGGCAAGCAAGCAGCCAGAGATGTCGCCTGATCCCAAGGAGTCGGAAGTTGAGGGCTCGTTAAGGAAACAAAGAAGATACATTTGGACCCGGAGCACCCAGAGAGGTACGCTGTCGTAGGCGCCCACCTCGACAGCAAATAGGAAGGCGAGTTCGTCGATTTCCTCCATGAGAATCGAGACATCTTTGCATGGTCCCCAAGTACATGCCAGGTGTCCCAACGGAATTCGCCGAGCACAAATTACACGTCCGATCTGATGCCAAACCAGTCAGACAGCCTTTACGCCGCTTGTCAGAAGAGAAGAGGAGAGTTGTTGGAGAAGAGATAGCCCGGCTGCTCGCAGCCGGCTTCATCATGGAAGTATTCTTCCCAGAATGGCTGGCCAACCTGGTCTTGGTACTGAAGAAGGACAAGCAGTGGCGAATGTGAATTGACTACACAAGCCTCAACAAAGCATGCCCCAAGGACCCGTTCGCCTTGCCAAGGATCGACCAAGTGATAGACTCCACAGCCGGATGCAAGCTGTTGAGTTTTCTGGATGCATATTCAGGGTATCACCAGATCAAGTTAAACCCAGCCGATGGGCTGAAGACTTCCTTCATCATGCCGTTTGGAGCTTTCTGCTACCTAACCATGACGTTCGGCTTGAGGAACGCCGATGCCACCTTCCAACGATGCATGCAGAAGTGTCTCCTCAAGAAGCTCGACAGAAATGCTCACGTCTACATGGATGATGTGGTGGTAAAGACGGAGAAGCGTGGAACACTGCTAGAAGACCTCAAGGAGACCTTTGAGAACTTGCGTCAATTTCAGATCAAGCTCAACCCAGAGAAATGCATCTTCGGAGTACCAGCCAGCTAGCTCCTTGGTTTCCTGGTCTCTGAACGCGGCATAGAATGCAACCCTGTGAAGATCAAGGCAATTGAAAGGATGGAGGTACCTAGCCGACTACTGGACGTACAGAAATTCACCGGCTGTCTGGCGTCCGTCAGCCGATTCATTAGTCGGCTGGGCGAGAAGGCCCTCCCCCTGTACCAACTCATGAAGAAGACCACATTTTTCGAGTGGAACCACAAGGCAGACGAAGCATTTGTCCAACTAAAAAAGATGCTGGTGACTCCACCTGTTCTGGCGGCTCCGGCTCCTAAGGAGCCCATGCTCCTCTACATCGCCGCCACCAGCCGAGTGGTCAGCACGGTCATTGTAGTAGAAAGCAAGGAGGAAGGCAGAGCACTACCAGTTCAGAGACCGGTATATTATTTGAGTGAAGTACTGTCGACCTCCAAGCAAAACTACCCCCACTACCAGAAGATGTGCTATGGTGTGCATTTCGCCGCCAAGAAATTGAAGCCTTACTTCCAAGAGCATCCAATCACTGTGGTCTGCACAGCTCCTCTAGCCGAGATCATCGGCAGCTGAGATGCTTCGGGACGAGTGGCCAAGTGGGCCATAGATTTGGCCCCCTACACCATCTACTACCAACCTCGCAGTGCCATCAAGTTGGAAGCGCTGGCCGACTTCCTCGTCGACTGGGCCGAAACCTAGTATCTACCACCAGCGCCCGACTCCATCCATTGGGTAATGCACTTCGACGGCTCCAAGATGCACACCGGCTTGGGAGCCGGCCTCGTCCTCACCTCTCCCAAGGGCGACAAGCTCAAGTATGTGCTACAAATCCATTTTGCCGCCTCCAACAACGTCGCCGAGTACGAGGCACTCATTCACGGGCTCCGGCTAGCCAAAGAGCTCGGCATTCGCCGAATCTTGTGTTATGGTGACTCCGACTTGGTGGTCCAGCAGTCGTCAGACGATTGGGATGCCAAGGACGCAAACATGGCAAGCTACCGCTTCCTCGTACAGCAACTCAGTGGGTATTTCGAGGATTGCGAGTTTCTCCGTGTCCCAAGAAACGACAACGACCAAGCAGACATCCTGGCGCGAATCGGCTCCACCCATCAGACAATACCGTCTGGCGTTGCCCTCCAGCGCCTCCTCAAGCCGCCAGTCAAACCATCACCGGAGTCAGACTCCATCTTTGTGCCGACTCCTCCTGAAGTAGTCGGATCCGACTCAAGAGCCCCCGCAAATGGCACGAGTATTCTGGCAGGCGGCACGGGGATCGTGGCAGTCGCACCCAGCCCGGGGACTACATAGCCCGGCCCGGAGACTTCAGAGCCTGGCCCAGGGACTGCGCCATTCTTCCCAAGGGCTTCATCAACACAGCAAGCGACTGCCGACTCTAACCCGCCACCTCCCGACCCAGCCACCCTCGTCCAAGTCGCAGTCTTGGCAGTTGCAGAAATTGCAGCACCTTCATGGGCCCAGCTCATCCTCAAATTCATGGTGAACAAAGAGCTGCCAGTCGATGAGATCTCGGCTCGGCAAGTGCAAGGCCGGGCGGGAGCGTATGCCATCATCAATAGAGAGCTCGTAAGGTGCAGCGTCACTGGTGTTCACCAGCGGTGTGTGGAGCCAGAGCAAGGCCAGACAATCCTCAAAGACATCCATCAAGGCGAATGTGGCCATCACGCGGCTTCAAGAGCACTCGTCGCCAAAGCTTTCTGCCATGGTTTCTTTTGGCCGACTGCTCTTGAAGACGCCAAGTCTCTAGTCCAAAAATGCAAGGGGTGCCAGCAGTTCTGCTCTCAGCCTCATCAGCCGGCTTCGGCACTCAAAACAATTCCTATTGCCTGGCCCTTTGCTGTTTGGGTCCTGGACATGGTCGGGCCATTCAAGATGGCGCGAGGTGGTTTGACTCATTTACTTGTTGCAGTGGACAAGTTCACTAAGTGGATATAAGCAAAGCCAATCAAGAGTTTGAATGGTCCGACTGCTGTGACCTTCATCTCCAACATCACAATTCGGTACGGCATACCGCACAACATCATCATCGACAACGGCACAAACTTTGCCAACGGTGAATTGGCCCGTTTTTGCGCGACGCAGGGCATCCGACTGGACTTAGCGTCCGTTGCCCATCCGAAGTCCAACGGCCAGGTAGAGCGAGCAAATGGCCTAATCCTGTCCGGAATCAAGCCCCGGCTGGTCGAGCCTCTAGAGCGCTCGGCAGGCTGCTGGTTTGATGAGTTGCCAGCCGTCCTCTGGAGCCTATGCACGACTCTAAACAAGTCAACCGGCTTCACGCCCTTCTTCCTCGTCTATGGTGCCGAAGCCGTCATCCCAACGGACATAGAGTTCGACTCCCCTCGAGTCACCATGTACACCGAGGAGGAAGCAGAGGAAACACGTCAAGACGGCGTCGATCTGCTGGTAGAGGGCCGGCTGTTGGCACTCAGCCGGTCCAACATCTACCAGCAGAGCCTACGCCGATACTACAATCGGAAGGTCAAGCCACGGTCTTTCTAAGAAGGAGACCTTGTGCTTTGGCTGATTCAGCGAACAGCTGGCCAGCACAAGCTCTCAGCACCTTGGGAAGGCCCCTTCATCATCAGCAAGGTGTTGGTCAATGACTTCTACTACCTGATCGACACTCAGAAGCCCCGAGCGCGCAAAAGGGACGACTCCGGCAAAGAGACGGAGCGGCCATGGAATGCAAATCTCCTCTGAAGATTTTACAGTTAATGAAGTATGTATCACGCTACCTTTTGTATTAAAGTACGAAGACTTCGGGCCCCTCGAGAAGATCTCGGGGACTGCCTTCTTTTATCTATATGATAAAGAGTTATGCCTGTGAGTATGTTATTCTTTACCGCTTGGCACCGGGTTCGACTAGTCGGCCCGGGGACTTGCCGTCTTGAGCTATGAACTGACTTCCTGCAGCCGGACAAGTAGTGTGTGGCACTCAAGCCGTCTCCTGTTAGCAGCCGCAGATCGCAGAGCGACTGACTGGCAAGCAGGAGTAAGGTAGAATGGGTGTCCATATGAAAAATGGCTAAGGACTCAAAGCATGCACATAGCTTAAGTCGGTTTCCAGCCTTTTGCAACCAACTCTTGAGCAGCCGGCTCGCCGTTTTCTAAATTAACTTGCTAAAAACTCTAAATGGCTAAGTACTTGCCTCCCAAAGAAGCCAAGTATTTGATCTAGCGGTAGTCCACAGAGCGGCTGTCCGACTAGCCAAACGGCAACCAAGGGAAGGCAGCAAAGGAAAAGGCCAAAGAGCCATAAGAAAGAAGAGCTAGAACGCGGATAAATATTTACATAGAAAGGCCCTTGGCCGAATCATCAAATAGGAGTTCAGGATACACCCACACCCAGTGGGTGGAATTGTGCAAAATAACAAGTTCATAGAGACTAGGAAGCAGGTAAAACAAAGATAAAGTGGTAGCCTAGGAAGCCGCGGACGGACTCGGAGGACCAGAGGGGTCGGCGGTGCCGGTTGGCAGGACAGTCGGCTGGTTGGTCTCCGCCTGATCACCCCTGGCGACAGCTGGCTCAGTTGAGCGCCACTCGTTGCTAGAGGCGTGGTCGAGCTAGGGCTGGTCGTCTGCCTCGGTCTCTGGCGCCTCCTCCTCGTCTCCTTCCTCCTCCTCGCCTTCCTCTTCGCCACTGGAGTCGACCACCTCCGCCGAGTCCTAACCGTCGTCCGGGTTCAGCCCGAACCACTCCAGCGGCGCCTCCTTGCCGTTCTCAGCCCGTTCTGGGACGAAGACGCTGGTGTCGTGTCAGGACCCCGATTCCAAGTCAAATCGATCTAGCCGGTAACACCTCATATCACCTTGCGAACGGTATTCCCACGGGTGTCGCCTTACCATGGCCCAGGACCGTTTGCGCCTTTTGGCTCACGTATATGATAGTGTCGCTAGCATCCATATGACAAAGAACCCGGGCCGACATGGCTAGTCGTGAACCCAAAGCGGCACCAACCAATGGGAACAGGCATACATGAATCACATCGAGCATGTCGGTCAGCAGCGTGTGAATCCGGGCTGTAGCACTGGGCTAACAGGACTCCGGGAACCCGGGCTGTAGCAGGCTAGGCAGGACTCCAGATGTCACCGCGTGACATTTCCCCAAAGGGACAGACATAGGAACGAAGTGAAACACATGCCGGCCAGTCAAGTGTCCTGAGCAGTAGTGTTGGGCTAGCAGGACTCCGGTGAACCGAGCTGTAGCGGACTGCTATGGCTCATGGAAGCACTAGACTACATTTCCCCATAAGAGAGGCTTCCAAGGATAAACAACTAGATTGTCAGATCCCACACATACCAAGCATTTCAATCTTACACACAATATGCTCGATATGTGTAGATACAACATGGCATCACAACATAACTCTACGACTCAAGTATTTATTCATTAGGCTCCGAGGAGCGAGATATTACAAACATGGGTCTCATGACCCAACAATCATACCATACAAATCAAGCACATGCGGAAGCTTAACATGTCTGAGTACAGACGTCTACAAATGAAAAAGGCTAAGAAAGCTGACTATCTACCAGATCCTGCCGAGGGCACAAGATCGTAGCTGAGGTATCAAGCTAAACATCGAAGTCCACGCGAAACTACTAGCGAGACTGAAGTATCTCTGCAAAACATAAATTAAGCAAATGTGAGTACAAAAGTACTCAGCAAGACATACATCAGAACTAGCTACATATGCATCGGTATTAACAAAGAGGAGTGGTGGAGTTTAACTGCAGCAAGCTAGCTTTGACTCAGTGGCTAACCTGAACTACGACTGCAAGCAACTCTTTTGAGGTGGCGCACACGAGTGCACATATTCACCATTCAATACACCACTATGGATCCTCTCCAGTCTCCCTACGAGAAGGCCATCCATAGCACTCACACTTATCTTGCGAGTTTTAGAGTATCCACTTTCACTTGTCTATGAACTATGCAAGGGGTCCAAGTTTCCATATCCGAGGAATCCAGCTATTCGAATAGATAATGATAACCCTGCAGGGGTGTACTTCTTCACACACGCTCCCACCACTTACTGTCATTTACACGACATGTACTCGGCAACCTTCAAGTGGAAGCCCAACGAGGGTGTCGGCCACGGCCTAACTAAACACTCAAGTCTCTAGTCCAGGTTTATCGCCTATCCAGGTTCCATCCGCAGGGAGTACTGCCGAGGTTTCCACATACGGCCTCGAATGATGTGTACAGGGTTCTGAGACACCAAACGGGCGCTTGGGATGCCCGGCCACAGTGTATCTACCGCATCATAGCCCACCCCTAGGGTCAGCGCTACGCATGGCCGCCAACACATAACCAACAAACACTAGAAACCAGTTGCAACTCCTGGACAGAGTACTAGGGTGATTAAGAAGCCGAGAGGGTCAATTAAGGATCCCAATGAGTGGTAGTAGCTTTTCATGGATCACAGACACAGAACTCAGTTCCTAAGGACGGCTGCAATGAGACAACCCACCATGTACTCCTACATGGCCTCTCACCGCTACCTTTACCAAATTGTGTTCACACACTTAGCTCTCAATGGTAGGACATGTTCACCACGTTCCAATTCATTCCCGATGAATCAGACCTGACTCAACTCTAAGAAATAGCAGGCACGACAAACAAGCATGAATGAGTAGGCACATCAGGGCTCAAACAACTCCTAGTCATGCTAGTGGGTTTCATCTATTTACTGTGGCAATGACAGGTCATGCAGAGGATAAGGGGTTCAGCTACCGCAGCATGTAACAGTTGAAACGTTGTTGACCTAATGCAGTAAAAGAGAGCAGGAGCGAGAGATTGGGATTGTATCGGAATGAACAAGGGGGTTTTGCTTGCCTGGCACTTCTGAAGATAGTATAGTTCTTCATCGGTGCCATTGAACTCACCATCGGAACCACGTCTATCGAGAGGGGACAAATATCGGAAAACAAAGAGGAACACAATCAATGCAATGCAACAATTATGATGCATGATAATGTCATGGCAATATGCTGTTGATTGAGCTAATGCAACTAGTAATCATATTAAATGAAGTTGGTTTGAACCAAGGGTTCAAATTCAAACTCCATATGTGCTTATTTAAATGTCAATTATGCAAATTGCCCTGTACAGCAACCCTAGGTGATTCAAACATGCATGCAAATGCCATAAACAGATTCCTTGAATTTTTCTGATAATTTTTCATATATAAATTATTTGATTTGGAGCTACGGTTGATTTTCTATGAATTTTAGAAGTTTTGGGCATTTTTTGGAATTTCCTGAATTAAGCTAAATCCAGAATGTGTGTTATTGCATCAGCACTACGTCACTATGACGTCAGCTGGTCAACAATGCCTAGTCAAAGTCAAACCTGACAGTGGGACCCATATGTCATTGACTCAACTAATTAATATGGTTAATTAACCTTAAATTAAGCCTAACTAAAATGTCAGTGGGGCCGAGGCCCACATGTCAGCGGCTAACCTAACTAAATTAGTGTTAGTTTAACTCCTAATCTAGGTTTGACCAGGGGGCGGGGCCGACATGGTCAAATGGGTCAAACCCACCGGCGACATGACGCCGGCGAGGCCCGAGACGGCGGCGCGGCTCGGAAACGCAGCACAGGCGATAAAACGAGCGGCGGTTTGGCTTGGCGCTCGTCCGCGTCCAATGGAGCCATCAGCTCGCGCCGGAGTGGACCGTAACAACGGCGGCAATGGCAAGCGCGGCGGCCGGATCTCTTACAAGCTCGGCAACGACACTATGGTGCACGGGAGGACTAGCTGATGGTGGTGTTGGGTTTCTGGGAACATGCTGAGCACGTAGCAGTGCTCGGACGTGAAGGTTGCTAACCTATTCGCCGGTGACGATGAGCGCGGCAGCGGTGAGCTCTCGGGTCCGGTGGCCAGCTCGCATATAGCACGCAAATGAACATGGGAGATGGGGGGAAAGATGGCAGGGCTCACGGCGAGTCTTCTGGTGCAGCCGTTGAGCTCAGGGAGGCACAGACGCCGATGTATCAACGGGCGGCGATCGTCGGGGCAGAGGACGATGATGAGCTCGATGGCGACGTTCCTGGCCGTCCGGCGTCGTGTGACTTGGTGAAGAGGAAGAGGTCGTCGCGGCGGAGCTCTCGGGCACGTCATAGGGGCGAGGGGGAGGCGGTGGTCGCGGCAACGACGAGTGGCGGCGACGGCTGTGCTCGGCATGAGAGGGAGAGAGAGTAGTGGAGGGGGAAGAGCTCGAGAGAGAGTGAGAGACGGTCGGGGAGGTTGCGTGGCGTGCACGGAGGCATCCAGGGTGTCGGCGGCAAGAAGGAGCTGGCGAGGTGAGTGCCGGCGCGCGGCGACCACGCGCGTTGCGTCCTCCTGGCAAGAGGAGAACGATGACTGGCCACTGGGCCAGTCGGGCCGGTTGGGCTGTCATAGTGCCGGGCCGGTTGGGGTGCTAGGTGGCTTGTGGTAAGTGCCAGGTAGGTTTATGATTCCCTGTTTCCTTTTTGTTTTATTTATTTATTTATTTATTTATTTGCCACTGATTCCAAATTCAAAACAATTTCAAACCAGTGCCAAACTTTCTGTAAATATTTATGTGGCTTAGATAGGTTTTTTACAAAGCCAGACAAATATTTCAGAGGCATTTGAGGATACATTCCATATACTAGGAATATAAATTCAAATTCAAATACAATAGTGGTTTAAATTCAGTGCCAAAATATTCCTCAAAAATGTTCACTATTTTTGGTTTGGTCTCAAAGCCATGCCAAAATTATCAAACATTTATGAAGGCATTTTGGAAACAATGAATGCAATTTAAAGGGTTCTTGCCTTTCTTTTAAAATGATTTATGAGGCTCTCACTTTCCTCATTTCAATTTTCAGAATTTAGACATGATGCACACATGAAGCTAGCTTAGTGCAAAGCCAGAAGCTAGGGATGTGACAACTCACCCCTACTAAACAAAAATCTCATCCCGAGATTCAAGTCGTGAGGTAAGAAGACAGAGGGACACAAGCTAACATGATCTTCTTGATCCAACTGCCCTTCTTAAAGATGTCGACTCCTTGCGTCATATTGATCTTGGCATCTTTGCTTGTGAGATCTTCACCCAACACGAGGATAAAAGAGCAAGATAATTCTATAGGAATCGATCTTCTTAAAGATCGAGCAATCATGATCAACTCGCGGAATGAGACGTTGAACATCTCTTGAGCTGAGACACAAAACACACCTTAAAAAGGATGGAAGAAACAATTGACGAGGGTTTCAAAGTAGCGAGGAGAAACTGCCATGATCCCATTACGGGACACCTCGGGGGAGGTGACCCAAAGTGGCACAGACTTACAGGGACAGGCATCCATGACCCAGCTTCGAACGTGTCGGTCATCAGCAAGTGGGTCCGGGCTGTAGCACTGGGCTAGCAGGACTCCGGTAAACCGGGCTGTAGCGGGCTAACAGGACTCTGGTACTCAATGCGTGACATTTCCCCAAAGGGACAGACACAGGAACGAAGAAGGACACATGCCGGCCAGCCTAAGTGTTCCAGAGCAGTAGCAAGCTACCATGGCTCAGCGGTAACACTAGGAGACATTTCCCGGTAAGAGAGGCTACTAAAGATAAACAACTAGGTAGTCAGATCCCACACATAGCAATACACATTACACGTACGCATAACATGCAAGTATGTGCTGTACAACATGGCATCACAACATAACTCAACAATCATATAGATAAAGGCTCAGAAGAGCCGTCATAGCAAATATTGCAAACAGGGGTCACAGGACCCATCATACAGAGCATACAAGCAACAAGCGGAAGCATTACATGTCTGGGTACAGACATCTACAAATGAAAAAAGGCTGAAGAGCCTGACTATCTACAACATCCGATCAAGATCGTAGCTGAGGTACTAGCTACTAGTCGAAGTCCACGAGAACACTAGTAAGACCGAAGTCTCCGCTGCAAAAACATAAATAAAGCAACATGAGTACAAAGGTACTCAGCAAGACTTACATCAGATCCTATCATACATGCATTTGTATCAAGAGGGTAAGGTGGGGTTTAGTTGCAGCAAGCCAGCTTTGACTCTGTGGCTATCCTGTTCTACGACTACCAGAAACTCTTGAGGTGAAACAACGTACACGAGTCCACTAATCACCAAACAATACACTACTATGGATTCATTCCCGTCTCCCTACGAGAAGGCCATCCATAGCACTCACACTTGTCTTGAGCATTTTAGAGTATCCACTTCAAGTTGTCTATGTACCATGTAAGCATCCAAGAAGTCCATAACCGCGGACCCGGCTATTCGAATAGATCATGTTAACCCTGCAGGGGTGTACTTCTTCACACATGCTCTCGCCACTTACCGCCATGTACACGTCATGTATCTCGGCAACCTTCAAGCGGAAGCCTGGCGAGGGTGTCGGCCATGACCTGACTAACCACACAAGACTCTAGTCCAGGTTTATCGCCTATTCGGGTTCCATCCGCAAGGAGATCCGGCCGGGGTGTCGCTTACGGCCCCAAACGATGTGTACAGGGTTCCCGAGCCCACCAACCGGGTGCCACTCGGTACACCGGGCCACGTGTGCCTAGTCTGTCCCAAGCCCACCCTGCCGGGTGCCACTTGGTAGAAAAATAGCACTACCTACAAACACCAGAAACTAGTTGCGACTCCTGGACAGAGATCAAGTCGGTTAATAAGTCGAGAGGGCTTGGAGCGCCCGGAGCCCAATGTGTGGTAGTATCGAGTCATTGGACAACATACATAGAACTCAGTGCTTAAGGACGGTTCCAATGAGACAACCCACCATGTACTCCTACATGGCCTCTCACCGCTACCTTTACCAAATCGTGTTCACACACTTCACTCTCAGCATCAGAACATATCGTGACACTCCAATTCATTCCCAATGAACCAGACCTGACACAACTCTAAGCAATAGCAGGCATAGCATGGTAGGAACACATCAGTGGCTTCAATCAACTCCTACACATGCTAGTGGGTTTCAACTATTTACTGTGGCAATGACAGGTCATGCAGAGGAATGGGTTCAACTACCGCAGCACAAAGTAGCATATGAATCGTTGTTGTCCTAATGCAATAACTGAGAGCAGGAGTGAGAGAGTAGGGTTTTATCGAAATGAACAAGGGGGTTAGCTTGCCTGGTAAATCAACAAGGGAGGCACTGCTTCACCGACAGGTACTCTGGAACGTCTCCGGAGCAGGATCTATCGAGAAGGAACGGTGCCGGCAATCAAAACACAATCATATGCAACAATATGATGCATGAGCATGGCATGTAGATGAGATGCTGTTTGAGCTAATGCAACTAGTAAACATTTGGTTTGAAGTCCATTTGAACCAAAGGTTCAAATGCATTTTTAAATTAAGTCTCTTATATATGCCATAATGTGTTTTCTCATATTCAGCATGTATAGGTTGGTTTGTCATGCATGAAACTAGTACAGATGGAAAGATCGCATTTTTCTGATAATTTTTCATATATAAATTATTTTAATCTGAGCTACGGTTGAATTGTTATGAATTTTTGAAGTTTAAATCATTTTCTGGATTTTCTGAATTATTTTAATTCCAGAAAATAAATAATTGCGTCAGCATGACGTCAGCACGACGTCAGTGGTCAACGCGGCTGTCCAGGTCAAATCTGACGTGTGGGACCCACACGTCAGTGACAGGGGGGTTAAACAAGGGTTAATTAGTTTAATTAAAAGGTTAGGGGGGGTTGGGCCCACTGGTCAGCGTCAGGGGGGGGGGTTAGCGCGGTTGACCGGTCAATCCCGCCGGCGTTTAGCCGCCGGCGAGGCCCGAGACGGCGGAGGGGCTCGGGATCGCCGTTCCGGCGATCATTCAGGCGGCGGAGACCACGGGAGCGAAGCCCGCGCTCACGCGCATCCAGTGGAACACGTGGGAGGCTGCGGGGGCGGCGGAGCTCGCCGGAGCAGAGCTCAGGGCGGCGGCCGGAGTTCGGCAACTTGCGGCCGTGGCGTTGTGCTGCACGGCAGTGGAGACGGAGGGTTCCTACGGGCTCCTGGCGTCACCAGGAACACGGGGGCGCGCGCGGAAGGGACCGGCTTGGGCTCGTGCCACCGTGGCGCCATGGCCGGCGGCGAGGGGCTTACGGGCGCGGTGGCGAGCTAGCTAGACGGGGCAAACGGACACGGGGAGGAGGGGGTTCGGTGCGGGGGCTCACCGCGGAACTAGCGAGCGCGAGGGCGAGGTCGGGGATGCCCGGTAGCTCCCGAATCGCCGGCGAGGGTCCACGGCGGCCGGAGTCGAATTTGGCGACGGCGACGGCTCCACGGGGCATCCGGAGGGGCACGGCTTGACGGGGAGCTTCAGGGCGGAGGAGCGGAGCTTCCGCGTGTGTCGGGGAGGCGAGGGGAGGTCGGTGGTGATGGCTATGGCGAACGGCGGCGGCGGTGGTTCTCGGGTGAGAGAGAGAGAGCAGGGGGAGAGGAGGAGGGCGAGGGAGAGTGAGAGCGGTGCGGGGCAGCTGCGTGGCTTCGTCCGGGGCATCGAGGGCGAGAGAAGGAAGCAGGAGGTGGCCAGCAGGGGGGGAGGTGGCGCGCGCGCGTGCCGGCGAGCGTCGGGCACACGCCGTTCCCCTGTCGGGGGGGGGGGAAGACGACAGAGGAGGGGGGGGCCAGGCGGGCTAGGCCGCCTCCTGGCTGGGCCGGCCTGCTGCTGCTGGGCTGCGCAGGGGAGGGGAGGCCCAGGTAAGCCCCTCCTTCTTTTATTTTTGTTTTCTAATTTTTCTGACATTTGTTTTGATTTAATAAATATATTAAATCATTTAATTTCCTTATGCCAATTTTTGCAGGAGCTAGATATATTATTCCAGAGCTCTTTTATAATTGGCATAATTTTTGGACCATATTTCATATATATAGAAATATATTTCCAATGCAAATATTTATCGAATTAAACCAAATGGCCAAAATAAATGTCCATGAGCTCCTAAAAATATTGTTTTGATTTTTATCTCTGTCCAATATTTTCAGAGGGCAACATGAGCATTTTCTTGGACCCTTTTGGAGAAATTTTTATTTGGGTCATTTTCAAAATGATTCTGAGGGTTCCACCAATCCTCATTTCAAATTTAAATGAAATTTAAATATGATGCACAAATGGCTAGCTAGTCTAAGTCATACCAGACTAGGGATGTGACAACTCGCCCCCACTTGACAGAATCTCGTCTCGAGATTCAGGGGTCGACGGAAAGAAAGCGGGGTACTCCAGTCGAAGACGATCTTCTCGCTCCCAAGTAGCCTCTCTCTCGGAATGATGAGACCACTGAACTTTGAGAAACTTGATGTTCTGACGTCGAGTGACACGCTCTGCTTGATCAAGAATGCGAACCGGGTACTCTCGGTATGTGAGGTTATCTTGGAGATCAAGCGTTTCGTGGTCCACTCCGCGGATAGGATCCGAGAAGCAACGCCTGAGTTGAGAGACGTGGAAGACATCATGAACTCGAGAAAGATGTGGGGGTAGTTCCAACTGGTAGGCAACCTCTCCTCGTTTAGCGAGAATGCGAAAGGGACCAATGTAACGAGGAGCCAACTTGCCCTTGATACCGAAACGATGGGTACCCTTCAAAGGAGTAACCCGAAGGTAAGCTTGGTCGCCAATTTCATAAGTCATATCCTTATGATGACGATCGTACTGACTCTTCTGACGAGACTGGGCTGTTTTCAAATTCTCACGAATGATGCGAACTTGCTCTTCTGCCTCCTGGATCATATCCGGTCCAAAGAATTGTCTTTCACCGGTTTCTGACCAGTTCAAAGGTGTTCGACATCTTCGTCCATAGAGAACCTCAAAAGGAGCTTGCTTGAGGCTGGATTGGTAGCTATTGTTATAAGCAAACTCGGCGAAAGGAAGACATTTCTCCCAATCCATACCGAATGAGATAAGGCAAGCTCTGAGCATGTCTTCGAGAATTTGATTGACCCGTTCCACCTGACCACTCGACTGAGGGTGGAAAGCGGTACTGAAGGAAAGATGGGTTCCCATGGCAGTTTGGAAGCTCTCCCAGAAATGAGAAGTGAAAAGACTGCCATGGTCTGAATTGATCTCTAGTGGAACACCATGAGGTGACACTATCCGAGAAGTATATAAGTCAGCAAGCTGACTAGCAGGGATACTCTCTCGAACAGGAAGGAAGTGAGCCACTTTGGAAAGACGATCAATGACTACGAAGATAGCATTATTCCCTCTCTTGGTCCTGGGAAAGCCGGTGATGAAGTCCATACCAACTTTATCCCATTTCCACTCAGGAATAGCTAAAGGCTGAAGGGTGCCAGCAGGTCTTTGATGCTCTGCTTTAACGCGACGACATACGTCACATTTAGCAATGAACTCAGCGATTTCTCTCTTCATCCTAGTCCACCAGAACCTCTGGCGTAGGTCCTGATACATCTTAGTACTACCGGGATGAATCGTGAGAGGAGATTCATGCGCCTCCTTAAGAATCAATTGTCGCAGATGTTGATTCTTGGGAACCACCAAGCGATTCTCAAAGAAAACAACACCACGATCATCCATAGAGAAACATCCACCAACTCTCTTCTTAATGTTTCTCTTGATCCGGGAAATTCCTGTGTCTTGCTTTTGAGCTGCGATAATCTGATCCTTAAGATCAGGTTTCGCCATCAGGGTAGAAAGGAACCCGTGAGGAGCAATGTGAAGATTAAGCTTACAGAATTCCTCATGGAGAAGTGGTTGGCCTTGCTGCAACATGAGATTGTTACAATAGGATTTACGGCTTAGAGCATCAGCCATGACATTGGCTTTGCCTGGGGTGTAGGTAATCCCTAGATCATAATCTGTGATCAACTCCAACCAACGTCTTTGCCTAAGGTTCAGATCTGGTTGGGTGAAGATATACTTAAGACTCTGGTGATCGGTGTAGATCTCGCAACGTTTACCAAGGAGGTAATGTCGCCAGGTCTTGAGTGCATAGACTACGGCTGCAAGCTCTAGATCATGTGTGGGATAATTATCCTCATGTGGATGCAACTGTCGAGATGCATAGGCAATCACATGACGATCCTGCATAAGAATGCAACCTAGTCCCTGCCGTGAGGCATCGCAGTAGATAATAAAGTCTTTTGTGAAATCCGGTGGCACAAGTATGGGAGCAGAAGTCAGGCGCCTTTTCAGTTCCTGAAAACTGTGTTCACACTGTGGGGACCACTCAAACTTTTTATCTTTCTTGAGAAGTTCCGTGAGGGGTTTGGCTACTTTGGAGAAATTTTCAACAAAGCGGCGACAATAGCTGGCTAGACCAAGGAAACTCCTAACTTGTTTAACGGTCTCAGGTGGAGTCCAATCGAGAACGGCTTGAACTCTCTCGGGATTGACAGCAATGCCCTTACCAGAGATTACGTGGCCTAAGTAGGTCACTTCTGACAACCAAAATTCACACTTGGAGAACTTGGCATAAAGGCGGTGTTCTCTGAGTTTTTCTAAGACAAGTCTAAGATGTTCGGCATGCTCTTCCTCGTTCTTCGAGTAAATAAGAATATCATCGAGGTAAACCACGACGAACTTATCTAAGTACTCCATGAAGATCGAGTTCATCAAGCGGGAGAATGTGGCTGGAGCGTTGGTTAGACCAAAGGACATGACCGTGTACTCGTACTGGCCATAACGAGTGACAAAAGCTGTCTTGGGAATGTCCCCGTTTCTGATCTTGATTTGATGGTAGCCTAACCTTAAATCCATCTTGGAGAAGACTGAGGATCCAGCGAGCTGATCATACAGGTCGTTGATCCTGGGAAGCGGATACTTGTTCTTTATCGTGACCAAGTTAACGGGACGATAATCTACAACCATCCGGTCCGTACCGTCTTTCTTCTTGACGAAGAGGACGGGGCAAGCCCAAGGAGAAGAACTAGGATGGATGAAACCCTTTTGCAAGGACTCATCGAGTTGTTTCTTAAGCTCGGCTAATTCTAGGGGTGCCATCTTGTAAGGTCTCCGGGAGATTGGAGCTGTTCCTGGGATAAGATCTATGATGAACTCTACATCTCTGTCAGGTGGAACACCTGGCAGTTCCTCTGGAAAGACATCCGGAAAGTCACGGACTACCGGGATATCTTCAAGGTCTGGAAGAGGGCTGGCATTAAGAGAATAGAGCTGACGCTTTGCAACTCTAGTGGAGACGGTGACTATCTTGCCAGATGGGTGTGTAAGCTGAACAGATCTTGTGTAGCAATCAATCTTGGCATGATGAGCTGTCATCCAGTCCATACCCAAGATGATGTTAATATCTGAGGACTTGAGGGCTACAAGTGATGCAAGGAATACAAGTCTGTCAACAAGGATTTCATTACCATGGCTGATTCTGGTGGTCTGCCATCTAGACCCTGGGGTTTGAATTTCAAGCGGAGTTGGCATATCGCAAAATGACATGTCGTGCAAACGAGCATAGCCTTCAGAAATGAAGGAGTGAGATGCTCCAGTATCGAATAGAACTGATGCTGGGTGACAATTGACAAGGAGGGTACCAAGAACGACATCTGGATCATCATGAGCGTCTTTAGCTGAGACGTGATGCACACATCCACGTTCAGTGGGGGCTGACTTAACACTGATCATCTTGCGTGATGGCTTAATACAGCCAACAGTCTTCTCGGCCTTGGGTGGAGCATAACTAGTCTGAGAGCAATCACGTGCATAGTGTCCTGGTTTCCCGCATGTGAAGCAAGTCCCTGAGGTTGGATGTGGACCTGCACGAACAAGCGGTCTACCAGTAGGCCTGGGTGGAACATACGACTGAGCTGGGGAAGGCACCACATAGGATGGCCTCGGTGCATATCCGGAAGAAAGAGCGGAGTTTGGAACCCAAATCCGGCGTTTCTGGGAACTAGAACCGGAGGAAGATCCCAAATCACGGTTATGCTTACGAGACTCCTCGTAAGTGAGTTGAGCTGTCTCTGCATTGATGGCCTTGTTCACAAGGGCTTGGAATGTATCACAATGATGCAGGTGGAGATCACGACGCAACTTGGGGTTGAGACCCTTCCGGAACCTAGCTTGCTTCTTGGCGTCCGTGGACACTTCTTCTGTGGCATAACGGGCGAGGTTCTCAAACTCTCGGCTGTAAGCATCAACAGCCATCTTATTCTGGGTGAGACTACAGAACTCTTCTCTCTTGCGATCAAGGAGGGCCTGGGGAATGTGATGCTCACGAAAAGCCTCAGTGAAATCCTTCCAGGTAGGAATCTGGCCGGCTGGAAGCAAAGTCTCATAGTTCTGCCACCAAAGACTAGCAGGACCTTCCAGGTGATATGTGGCATAAGTGACCTTGTCATCTTCAGCTACGTTCGCAGAACGCAGCTTATGAGTGATGCTACGGAGCCAATCATCTGCATCGAGTGGCTCGATGGAATGATGAAAAGTAGGTGGGTGCAAACAAATGAAGTCATGAATGGTAGCAGACTTATTGGACTGACGTGCGGTGTTCTCCTCGATACGTGCCAACAAGCGGTTAGACTCACGCTTGTTCCTCTCCATCTCTAGCATGAACTCTGTCAACGAAGGCTGGTCGGGAGGATCCTCATCCCTACCATCTCCGTGGTTCTGGCTACGAACAACAGAACTTGATGACATCCTGGTGAAACGAAACCAGACACGGATTCAGCATCAACTATGGACTGTAGAATGTAGGACAAGGAATTAGTATCACTCGAACTCCTAGGGAAATTCCGGCAGCATAACGGCAGTAAAATGCTCAGAATGAGACATCCTACTAAAAATGGGGTAGTACAACAACTCAACATCACCACTCAAGGTTCTAAGATCATACTAAGCAGACTACACCGGAAATACTCAAAACTGGGATATGACTCTGATCAACCAATCCTATGGGACTACGGAGTAGTAACACGTGATCCTGATAGACGGAAGAGAAGCCTAGTTCCTTAACCCCGTCGGAAAGATAGGACGACTCAGATCAGAAGGTCATGAGGTAAAGGAGTAAAAGAGCCTTATGTTCCAACCCACAATCAATTCCCCTACATAACTAAAGAATTTCTAGACTCAACTTCGACCGGTTGGCTTGGTAAACCTACAGGCAGTCAGGCTCTGATAACAAAGCTGTCAGGACCCTGGCTCGATGTCACATCGATCTAGCCGGTAACACCTCATATCACTTTGCGGCCTCACGCACGGTATCCCCACGGGTGTCGCCTTACCTTTACCCGGGACCGTTTGCGCATTTTGGCTCACGTATATGATAGTGTCGCTAGCATCCATATGATAAAGAGCCCGGGCTGACATGACTAGTCGTAAACCCAAAGTGGCACAGACTTACAGGGACAGGCATCCATGACCCAGCTTCGAACGTGTCGGTCATCAGCAAGTGGGTCCGGGCTGTAGCACTGGGCTAGCAGGACTCCGGTAAACCGGGCTGTAGCGGGCTAACAGGACTCTGGTACTCAATGCGTGACATTTCCCCAAAGGGACAGACACAGGAACGAAGAAGGACACATGCCGGCCAGCCTAAGTGTTCCAGAGCAGTAGCAAGCTACCATGGCTCAGCGGTAACACTAGGAGACATTTCCCGGTAAGAGAGGCTACTAAAGATAAACAACTAGGTAGTCAGATCCCACACATAGCAATACACATTACACGTACGCATAACATGCAAGTATGTGTTGTACAACATGGCATCACAACATAACTCAACAATCATATAGATAAAGGCTCAGAAGAGCCGTCATAGCAAATATTGCAAACAGGGGTCACAGGACCCATCATACAGAGCATACAAGCAACAAGCGGAAGCATTACATGTCTGGGTACAGACATCTACAAATGAAAAAAGGCTGAAGAGCCTGACTATCTACAACATCCGATCAAGATCGTAGCTGAGGTACTAGCTACTAGTCGAAGTCCACGAGAACACTAGTAAGACCGAAGTCTCCGCTGCAAAAACATAAATAAAGCAACATGAGTACAAAGGTACTCAGCAAGACTTACATCAGATCCTATCATACATGCATTTGTATCAAGAGGGTAAGGTGGGGTTTAGTTGCAGCAAGCCAGCTTTGACTCTGTGGCTATCCTGTTCTACGACTACCAGAAACTCTTGAGGTGAAACAACGTACACGAGTCCACTAATCACCAAACAATACACTACTATGGATTCATTCCCGTCTCCCTACGAGAAGGCCATCCATAGCACTCACACTTGTCTTGAGCATTTTAGAGTATCCACTTCAAGTTGTCTATGTACCATGTAAGCATCCAAGAAGTCCATAACCGCGGACCCGGCTATTCGAATAGATCATGTTAACCCTGCAGGGGTGTACTTCTTCACACATGCTCTCGCCACTTACCGCCATGTACACGTCATGTATCTCGGCAACCTTCAAGCGGAAGCCTGGCGAGGGTGTCGGCCACGACCTGACTAACCACACAAGACTCTAGTCCAGGTTTACCGCCTATTCGGGTTCCATCCGCAAGGAGATCCGGCCGGGGTGTCGCTTACGGCCCCAAACGATGTGTACAGGGTTCCCGAGCCCACCAACCGGGTGCCACTCGGTACACCGGGCCACGTGTGCCTAGTCTGTCCCAAGCCCACCCTGCCGGGTGCCACTTGGTAGAAAAATAGCACTACCTACAAACACCAGAAACTAGTTGCGACTCCTGGACAGAGATCAAGTCGGTTAATAAGTCGAGAGGGCTTGGAGCGCCCGGAGCCCAATGTGTGGTAGTATCGAGTCATTGGACAACATACATAGAACTCAGTGCTTAAGGACGGTTCCAATGAGACAACCCACCATGTACTCCTACATGGCCTCTCACCGCTACCTTTACCAAATCGTGTTCACACACTTCACTCTCAGCATCAGAACATATCGTGACACTCCAATTCATTCCCAATGAACCAGACCTGACACAACTCTAAGCAATAGCAGGCATAGCATGGTAGGAACACATCAGTGGCTTCAATCAACTCCTACACATGCTAGTGGGTTTCAACTATTTACTGTGGCAATGACAGGTCATGCAGAGGAATGGGTTCAACTACCGCAGCACAAAGTAGCATATGAATCGTTGTTGTCCTAATGCAATAACTGAGAGCAGGAGTGAGAGAGTAGGGTTTTATTGAAATGAACAAGGGGGTTAGCTTGCCTGGTAAATCAACAAGGGAGGCACTGCTTCACCGACAGGTACTCTGGAACGTCTCCGGAGCAGGACCTATCGAGAAGGAACGGTGCCGGCAATCAAAACACAATCATATGCAACAATATGATGCATGAGCATGGCATGTAGATGAGATGCTGTTTGAGCTAATGCAACTAGTAAACATTTGGTTTGAAGTCCATTTGAACCAAAGGTTCAAATGCATTTTTAAATTAAGTCTCTTATATATGCCATAATGTGTTTTCTCATATTCAGCATGTATAGGTTGGTTTTTCATGCATGAAACTAGTACAGATGGAAAGATTGCATTTTTCTGATAATTTTTCATATATAAATTATTTTAATCTGAGCTACGGTTGAATTGTTATGAATTTTTGAAGTTTAAATCATTTTCTGGATTTTCTGAATTATTTTAATTCCAGAAAATAAATAATTGCGTCAGCATGACGTCAGCACGATGTCAGTGGTCAACGCGGCTGTCCAGGTCAAATCTGACGTGTGGGACCCACACGTCAGCGACAGGGGGGTTAAACAGGGGTTAATTAGTTTAATTAAAAGGTTAGGGGGGGGGTCGGGCCCACTGGTCAGCGTCAGGGGGGGGTTAGCGCGGTTGACCGGTCAATCCCGCCGGCGTTTAGCCGCCGGCGAGGCCCGAGACGGCGGAGGGGCTCGGGATCGCCGTTCCGGCGATCATTCGGGCGGCGGAGACCACGGGAGCGAAGCCCGCGCTCACGCGCATCCAGTGGAACACGCGGGAGGCTGCGGGGGCGGCTGAGCTCACCGGAGCAGAGCTCAGGGCGGCGGCCGGAGTTCGGCAACTTGCGGCCGCGGCGTTGTGCTGCACGGCAGTGGAGACGGAGGGTTCCTACGGGCTCCTGGCGTCACCAGGAACACGGGGGCGCGCGCGGAAGGGACCGGCTTGGGCTCGTGCCACCGTGGCGCCATGGCCGGCGGCGAGGGGCTTACGGGCGCGGTGGTGAGCTAGCTAGACGGGGCAAACGGACACGGGGAGGAGGGGGTTCAGTGCGGGGGCTCACCGCGGAACTAGCGAGCGCGAGGGCGAGGTCGGGGATGCCCGGTAGCTCCCGAATCGCCGGCGAGGGTCCACGGCGGCCGGAGTCGAATTTGGCGACGGCGACGGCTCCACGGGGCATCCGGAGGGGCACGGCTTGACGGGGAGCTTCAGGGCGGAGGAGCGGAGCTTCCGCGTGTGTCGGGGAGGCGAGTGGAGGTCGGTGGTGATGGCTATGGCGAACGGCGGCGGCGGTGGTTCTCGGGTGAGAGAGAGAGAGCAGGGGGAGAGGAGGAGGGCGAGGGAGAGTGAGAGCGGTGCGGGGCAGCTGCGTGGCTTCGTCCGGGGCATCGAGGGCGAGAGAAGGAAGCAGGAGGTGGCCAGCAGGGGGGGAGGTGGCACGCGCGCGTGCCGGCGAGCGTCGGGCACACGCCGTTCCCCTGTCGGGGGGGAAGACGACAGAGGAGGGGGGGGCCAGGCGGGCTGGGCCGCCTCCTGGCTGGGCCGGCCTGCTGCTGCTGGGCTGCGCAGGGGAGGGGAGGCCCAGGTAAGCCCCTCCTTCTTTTATTTTTGTTTTCTAATTTTTCTGACATTTGTTTTGATTTAATAAATATATTAAATCATTTAATTTCCTTATGCCAATTTTTGCAGGAGCTAGATATATTATTCCAGAGCTCTTTTATAATTGGCATAATTTTTGGACCATATTTCATATATATAGAAATATATTTCCAATGCAAATATTTATCGAATTAAACCAAATGGCCAAAATAAATATCCATGAGCTCCTAAAAATATTGTTTTGATTTTTATCTCTGTCCAATATTTTCAGAGGGCAACATGAGCATTTTCTTGGACCCTTTTGGAGAAATTTTTATTTGGGTCATTTTCAAAATGATTCTGAGGGTTCCACCAATCCTCATTTCAAATTTAAATGAAATTAAATATGATGCACAAATGGCTAGCTAGTCTAAGTCATACCAGACTAGGGATGTGACAGACATCAAGTAAAAGGTCGGACTTCGGGAGCACAAAAATCCATAAGGAACAATTATTGGAGTAAACCCTACGAAATCCTTATGGGGAGGTGGCCAACTTCTTCAATCAAGATACTACAATAATAGGTCTTCCGGCTGTGTGTGTCAGTCACGATATCCACTTTACTGGGTTACAGAGGGACCAATATTATAGCTCTTGGAAGACGTTTCAACCATCATATCTGCCTGAGATTCAGATCTAGTTGGAAACAGGATATTTCAGACAACATGTCTGGAGAAGGAACAGTTGCAACTCATATTAACAAGATAATGTCGCGAGATTCTCGGGAAATGAACTAAGATAGCAAGCTCCAAAACATGAGCTGGTTTTGCTAAACACATGTGAACACGTTGTCCCTGACAAGCATGACGATATAGTAGTCTTATGATAAAATACTACCGAGTTCAGGTGGGAACCATCATCTAGGTAACGAAGTCTTGTGCATGACCAAGGATTGGCACAACAACTCCTTTTCCTTGAACAAATCAATCAGTGGCTTGGTGTGCTAGGGACACATATAGAACGAAGGTTGCAAGTCTCCGAACCACAGGATACTTCGCATGTATGCATGACCGATTTGGGATGATTCCAAAAGAAGCAACATTGACTTTCTCGAATCCACAGCGGCAACTTGCATCAGATGCACATGAATTAGAGGAAGTCACTACTTTCATCCAAACATATGCTTCATGAACAAAACATGAAGAAATGCTTACACAAGTTTCCAACACTAAGTTGATGTTCAACATGAGTCATGGGGGAGACAAAATGCTGCTGATGGGTTCAACAGCAACTCATTGGAATTTCCATATCACTGGACTTCCACCATCATGTGAACACGGTGATAGCATTGGTCAGACCAAAGATGTAATGGTGTATGCTCGAGGGATCAACCACGAGTAAGACAACATTACGAACATCGTTGGTTCTGATTTGACTTGATGATAACCCATACTCAAGTCAAAGTTTTGACAAGGCAATAGATCCAACAACTGATCACAGGGACCAATCGATGAAGATATCATCTATCTTCAACACTCGCAAATATATCCCTTGAGATGAACTAAGCTGGCAAGCTTTTATCTTCCAACTCTCCAAGTTATTGTTTAGCTTAAACAACTAGCTCAGGGGGTAACCGACACAGATTCTTGGAGAATGGCTGGTTTGCAAGAAACCAACTTGATCACGAACTCCACATAGCGGTCAGGTGACAACTTGGTAATACTTCTGAGAAGATATTCAGAAAATCACGAACCACCGTCATGATACTAAGGTCGAGCTCAATATTGCTCTTCAGGGCAAGACGATATGATCAAAAGAGCAAGGGTTTGGCAAAATCCTAACCCGTTAATCGAAGAGTGCACCAGGAAATAAGGACTAGGTAGCACGATCAACCTTAGGGTGATGATTCAATAATCAGCACACTAAGAATGATATTAATGTCCATTAACTACCAAGCAAAGAGTTGCTAGGAGTGTTGATTTCACACATCACGATTCACTTGTCGGCATTCCGGTTACAACAGCACGGAACCAAGGAATGAACAATGATGGCAACAAGTATCACTAACTCAAGAATTCATAAGAGGTGGTGCAATTCTCATGACATTCTTGATAAGAAGAAGGTGACACTCCACGGTAGAACAGAGCAAAAGCTAGATTGGCATTTTGATCTGCGGATTACAAGTACTTTGACCCAATCCTAGAAATGGATAAGGTACTGGAGTTTGTTTCTCCTAGTCATTCCGAGATAGAATGGCCTTACGGAATGCAAGAGTAAAGGCAACGATGAACGAATGCACGCATACTCTTGACTATCAATTGATAGACAGAGGTCAGAAACAACTGAAGAGGCACAACTCAAAGGAACATATGGTTTTCTGGGTTGCGGATGCATAGATTTAGTATGCCAAACAAGTTCAACATATTTCTTCCAGATAATCCATGCAGAAAGGTACAACTGGCAGATTCACAATGAAGAATGGAGAACTCATCAAGAGCACTCTGGCTGTGATCTATTGGTTCAAAGAACTTCTGCGATAGGCGGTTCGTAGTATTTGGAAGAATGATATACCACAGACCTCGAGGACTAATGCAAAGGTTACTAATATCCTAAAAGAACTAGCAACACTATCAACATGAGGTAAGTAGGGTGAATCTCGATCAAGAACCCAGGAGTAGAGTACCTACTACTACATGGCATCACGGGATGCTTTCGAGAATAATGGCCAGAATCACACACTGGGGATACAAACAATGCTAGATCACTAGGTGACTCCCTAAAACACCTAGGGCCATAAAAATAGCTCCAACATATATGTCGAGGCAATAGAGTACCTCAACTCATCGATTAGTGTGGTTGAACTGGCCCAAAGGGACATCGGGAATGGGAAGAAGGGATTTGCAAATGCATCAGACTATTTAGAGACCTGGGATGACTCAGACAGCATAACGGCTGTAAATGCTCAAAATTATTTGAGACATCCTGCAAAAATGGTGGCGTAACCACTCAACAACACAATATCAAGGTTCTGAGATCAACTGTCAACATACGGAAGTAGTAGGAATGGAACTGAGGCTTGAAACTATCAATTCTATAAGTCTATGGATTAGTAGCACGTCATCTTGATAGATAGTTGAGAAGGCCTAATTCCTAATTCCCGTAGAAAAGAAGAGGTTGACTCAGATTAGAAGGGCATAGGGTAAAGGAGTAAAAAGAGCCTTACGTTCCCTCCCACAATCAATTCCCCTACATATAACTAAAGCATTTCTAGACTCAACTTTGACCAGTTGGCTTGGTAAACCTACAGGCAGTCAGGCTCTGATACCAACGTTGTCAGGACCCCGATTCCAAGTGACATCGATCTAGCCGGTAACACCTCATATCACCTTGCAGCCTCACGTACGGTATTCCCACGGGTGTCGCCTTACCATGGCCCGGGACCGTTTGCGCCCTTTGGCTCACGTATATGATAGTGTCGCTAGCATCCATATGACAGAGAACCCGGGCCGACATGGCTAGTCGTGAACCCAAAGCGACACCAACCTATGGGAACAGGCATACATGAATCACATCGAGCATGTCGGTCAGCAGCGTGTGAATCCGGGCTGTAGCACCGGGCTAACAGAACTCCGGGAACCCGGGCTGTAGCAGGCTAGGCAGGACTCCAGATGTCACCGCGTGACATTTCCCCAAAGGGACAGACACAGGAACGAAGTAAAACACATGCCGGCCAGTCAAGTGTCCTGAGAAGTAGTGTTGGACAAGCAGGACTCCGGTGAACCGGGCTGTAGCGGACTACTATGGCTCATGGAAGCACTAGACTACATTTCCCCATAAGAGAGGCTGCCAAGGATAAACAACTAGATTGTCAGATCCCACACATACCAAGCATTTTAATCATACACACAATATGCTCGATATGTGTAGATACAACATGGCATCACAACATAACTCTACGACTCAAGTATTTATTCATTAGGCTCCGAGGAGCGAGATATTACAAACATGGGTCTCATGACCCAACAATCATACCATACAAATAAAGCACATGCGGAAGCTTAACATGTCTGAGTACAGACGTCTACAAATGAAAAAGGCTAAGAAAGCTGACTATCTACCAGATCCTGCCGAGGGCACAAGATCGTAGCTGAGGTATCAAGCTAAACGTCGAAGTCCACGCGAAACTACTAGCGAGACTGAAGTCTCTCTGCAAAACATAAATTAAGCAAACATGAGTACAAAAGTACTCAGCAAGACTTACATCAGAACTAGCTACATATGCATCGGTATCAACAAAGAGGGGTGGTGGAGTTTAACTGCAACAAGCCAGCTTTGACTCAGTGGCTAACCTGAACTACGACTGCAAGCAACTCTTTTGAGGTGGCGCACACGAGTCCACATATTCACCATTCAATACACCACTACGGATCCGCTCCCGTCTCCCTACGAGAAGGCCATCCATAGCACTCACACTTATCTTGCGAGTTTTAGAGTATCCACTTTCACTTGTCTATGAACTATGCAAGGGGTCCAAGTTTCCATATCCGAGGAATCCGGCTATTCGAATAGATAATGATAACCCTGCAGGGGTGTACTTCTTCACACACGCTCCCACCACTTACCGTCGTTTACACGACATGTACTCGGCAACCTTCAAGTGGAAGCCCAACGAGGGTGTCGGCCACGGCCTACCTAAACACTCAAGTCTCTAGTCTAGGTTTATCGCCTATCCAGGTTCCATCCGCAGGGAGTCCTGCCGAGGTTTCCACATACGGCCCCGAACGATGTGTACAGGGTTCCGAGACCCCAAACGTGCGCCCGGCATGCCCGGCCACGGTGTATCTACCGCTCATAGCCCACCCCTAGGGTCAGCGCTACGCACGGCCGCCAACACATAACCTACAAACACCAGAAACTAGTTGCAACTCCTGGACAGAGTACTAGGGTGATTAAGAAGCCGAGAGGGTCAATTAAGGATCCCAATGAGTGGTAGTAGCTGTTCATGGATCACAGACACAAAACTCAGTTCCTGAGGACGGCTAAAATGAGACAACCCACCATGTACTCCTACATGGCCTCTCACCGCTACCTTTACCAAATCATGTTCACACACTTAGCTCTCAACGGTAGGACATGTTCACCACGTTCCAATTCATTCCCGATGAATCAGACCTGACTCAACTCTAAGAAATAGCAGGCATGACAAACAAGCATGAATGAGTAGGCACATCAGGGCTCAAACAACTCCTACTCATGCTAGTGGGTTTCATCTATTTACTGTGGTAATGACAGGTCATGCAGAGGATAAGGGGTTCAACTACCACAGCATGTAATAGTTGAAACGTTGTTGTCCTAATGCAGTAAAAGAGAGCAGGAGCGAGAGATTGGGATTGTATCGAAATGAACAAGGGGGTTTTGCTTGCCTGGCACTTCTGAAGATAGTATAGTTCTTCATCGGTGTCATCGAACTCACCGTCGGAACCACGTCTATCAAGAGGGGACAAATACCGGAAAACAAAGAGGAACACAATCAATGCAATGCAACAATTATGATGCATGATAATGTCATGGCAATATGCTGTTGATTGAGCTAATGCAACTAGTAATCATATTAAATGAAGTTGGTTTGAACCAAGGGTTCAAATTCAAACTCCATATGTGCTTATTTAAATGTCAATTATGCAAATTGCCCTGTACAGCAACCCTAGGTGGTTCAAACATGCATGCAAATGCCATAAACAGATTCCTTGAATTTTTCTAATAATATTTCATATATAAATTATTTGATTTGGAGCTACGGTTGATTTTCTATGAATTTTAGAAGTTTTGGGCATTTTCTGGAATTTCCTGAATTAAGTTAAATCCAGAATATAAGTTATTGCGTCAGCAATGCGTCACTGTGACGTCAGCTGGTCAACAACGCCTAGTCAGAGTCAAACCTGACAGTGGGACCCATATGTCATTGACTCAGCTAATTAATATTGTTAATTAACCTTAAATAAAGCCTAACTAAAATGTCAGTGGGGCCGGGGCCCACATGTCAGCGGCTAACCTAACTAAATTAGTGTTAGTTTAACTCCTAATCTAGGTTTGACCAGGGGGAGGGGCCCACATGGTCAAATGGGTCAAACCCACCGGCGACATGTAACCGGCGAGGCCCGAGATGGCGGCGCGGCTCGGAAACGCCACACAGGCAATAAAACGAGCGGCGGTTTGGCTTGGCGTGAAGCTGTCGCTCATCCGCATCCAATGGAGCCATCAGCTCGCGCCGGAGTGGAGCGTAACAACGGCGGCGATGGCAAGCGCGGTGGCCAGAACTCGGACAAGCTCGGCAACAACACTGTGGTGCACAAGAGGACTAGCTGATGGTGGTGTTGGGTTTCTGGAAACATGCTGAGCACATAACAGTGCTCGGGCGCGAAGGTTGCTAACCTATTCGCCGGTGATGACGAGCGAGGCGGCGGTGAGCTCTCTGGTCCGGTGGCTAGCTCGCATAGAGCACGCAAATGAACATGGGAGATGGGGGGAAAGATGGCGGGGCTCACGGCGAGTCTTCTGGTGCAGTCGTTGAGCTCGGGGAGGCACGGACGGCGACGTATCGACGGGCGGCGATCGTCGGGGCAGAGGACGTTGATGAGCTCGATAGCGACGTTCCTGGCCGTCCGGCGCCATGTGACTTGGTGAAGAGGAAGAGGTCGTCGTGGCGGAGCTCTCGGGCATGTCAGAGGGGCGAGCGAGAGGCGGTGGTCGCGGCAACGACGAGTGGCGGCGACGGCTGCGCTCGGCATGAGAGGGAGAGAGAGCAGTGGAGGGGGAAGAGCTCGAGAGAGAGTGAGAGGCAGTCGGGGAGGCTGCGTGGCATGCACGGAGGCATCCAGAGCGTCGGCGGCAAGCAGGAGCTGGCGAGGCACGTGCCGGCGCGTGGCGACCACGCGCGCTGCATGCTCCTAGCAAGAGGAGAACTATGACTGGCCACTGGGCTAGTCGGGCCGATTGGGCTGTCACAGTGCCGGGCCGGTTGGGGCGCTAGGTGGGCTGCGGTATGTGCCAGGTAGGTTTATGATTCCCTGTTTCCTTTTTGTTTTGTTTGTTTTTTATTTATTTATTTGCCACTAATTCCAAATTCAAAACAATTTCAAACCAGTGCCAAACTTTCTGTAAATATTTATGTGGCTTAGATAGGTTTTTTACAAAGGCACACAAATATTTCAGAGGCATTTGAGTATACATTCCATATACTAGGAATATAAATTCAAATTCAAATACAATAGTGGTTTAAATTTAGTGCCCAAAATATTCCTCAAAAATGTTCACTATTTTTTGTTTGGTCTCAAAGCCATGCCAAAATTATCAAACATTTATGAAGGCATTTGGAAACAATGAATGCAATTTAAAGGGTTCTTACCTTTCTTTTAAAATGATTTATGAGGCTCTCACTTTCCTCATTTTAATTTTCAGAATTTAGACATGATGCACACATGAAGCTAGCTTAGTGCAAAGCCAGAAGCTAGGGATGTGACATGTCGATGTACTCAATGATCAATGTGGCGCACCTGACGAGATCGCCCTCCACCGTTGCCAGCTCCGCCTGAGCTTCCAGTCGGAATGTGGCTAACTGGGCTAAACTCAGCCTAGGATACGACGCCTTGGCGAATTCCAAGGCCCGGCGGGCTCCAGCCCAGGCTGCAGAACCTGTCCAGGCCTCAAGACGGCCGGCTACCACCTGCAACCAGTCGGCAGTCCGACTAGGGGGGCGTGGTGCCTGGATGTCCGGCCACAGGGTGGCAATCGCCTAGACGCCGACACGTTGAAGCCGGCGCAACATCCGGTGGGCTGGCCGAAGACAGGCCTCGATTCTTAGAATCTGCTCATTGAGAGTTCGGGGGGCGTCGGCGGTGACCTGTGCGCCGTCCGCCCTCCGTGCTTCACGATCAGCCTCGATGGCTTGATTGGCGGCATCAGAATGGCCGGGGAAGAAGTCTGCTAAGGAAGAAGAGCAAAGAAACAAAGTTAAAAATTTAAGGCCGACTCAACTAGCAGTTGGCAGCCCGGAAAAAGAAACAAGTGGAAGCTCACCATCGACAAGATCTTCGATTGCTTGGAAGCCGGAGACCAGCATCGCCTCCTTATCGGTCCAGGAGGAGCGCTCGGACGCCAATTCAGCAAGAAGGGCAGTCTCCTTGTCCTTTGCCTCCTTCTGGGCCCTCTGGAGCAGCTCCTTCCGCTCCGCCAGCTGCGTAGCCAGCCGGTCGCGCTCCTCCGTCAGTCGGCCGCACTCCTCCTCCCAGACGCGCAGCGCGGTTTTGACTTCGCCCAGCTGCTGCTGAAGGCCGGCGTTCGCCTCTGAGAATGGAGGGGAGGAATGTCAGTTGTCAGCAAAGAAGAAAGGTCGCCGGGGAGATCCGGCCCGACTGGTCAGCACTCGGCTTGAATCTCGGGGACTACAACCCACGAGTGCGCCAGCGCGCCCCTGCAGAGAAAGAAGGAAACTCACCCCGGCTGTCCGACAAGTCGGTGGTCCTCTTGGCCAGCTCCTCAACATTGGCGTTGAAGGAGGTCACGCGAAGATTGTGGTAATCCTGCATCAAAATTTTAGAAAAAAGCGTTGGTACTTGGAACTCGCCGATTAGAGTTCCGAGCCGCCTGCTCAGCAGCCGGCTCGAAACTTGGGGACTACACCCAGTGGGTGCGCTGGCGTGCCCCCATAAAGAAAAATCAAGGAAGAAAAGCAAAAAGAAGAATGCGTACCCGGATGGCCGTTCATGACGCCAAGTACGCCTTGGTGCACTCCTTGATGGCGTCACCCTCAGCCCGGAGCTTAGCTTGGACGTCCAGGAGCGCTCAGTTCAATGGGCCCGTCCCGCCTCCCCTCACCCACCCGGTGGGCGCGGCGCTCGACACCTTGGTGTCCGGGATCGAGGAGCTCATAGCGCTGGGCTCCAGAGGACACGGCGCTGAGGCCGCCTTCGTGAGACGGCGGCGCGTCGGCGTGCTGACCTCGAGGGCAAGGCCCGTCGCCGTCGCGCCTCCGGTCGGCGGTGCTGGTGGGTCCGCCGGTTGTCCGCCTGGCGCGCCTTCGAAGGGTGGCGGTGGCGGCACTATGACTTCCGACGTGGCGGTGACGCCGGCGTCCCTCTCCACGACCGGGTTCTCGTCGCCGGCTTCCCTAGTCTACGCCGAGAACTCCGGCGGTGGTGGTGCGGAGTTCAAGGGGATGACAAACACCGCCGACTGGCGGCGTGCGGCTTCCTCTGCATGCTTCTTCTCCGCATTGGCGGCCTCGGCCTCTGCCAGCTTCTTCAGGGCGGCGGCGTCCGCCTTGTCGGCTTCCGCCTTCTTCAGACGGGCGGCTTCCCGCTCCTCACGTGCCTCCCGCGCGTTCCGCTCCGTCGCCTCCCGAAGGTCGGCGGCGGGGTCAACCCGCCGGGTGGTGGAGGAGGTCTCCGCCGACTTCACGACGGAGCCGGCGGCCGACTTCTCAATAGAGAGAGGGGCCCTAAAGCCGGAAAATAAAGTAAAGAAATTTTAGGCAGACTCAATAAAGAAATACGAAGGTACGAAGGGAGGTGGTGCTTACGCTGAAATAAGCTGCGGTGTCTTCACCACCTTGCGGAAGCGGTTGGCCTTTGCGGCCGCCTCGTCCCGCTTGGTCGCCGCGGCTGAGCCATTGGGCTTCTTCGGCCGGCTGCCAAACAGGCTCGCCCCGGCCCTACGCTTCTTGCCGCCACCTTGTGCGTCCGACGGAGCTGACGAGCCCGCGCCCGACTGGCCGGCTCCTGGCTGGTGGCGTGGGACGACCTCCTCGTGATCATCGGGCCAGTCCTCGAGACTGGCCCCAAGTCTCAGGCCGCCCGCTGCACCGCCTCCTCCCTCGGTGTCATCCTCCAGGGCCGCCGCCCCCAGGTCGGGGTCGTCAACATCACTCTCCGACCGGTCGGGGAGGAATTCATGGTCCAGCCCCGCGGTGCCAGCAGCTGGCTGGAGGAGGGGGTTCTAACCAAAGCCGGCTGGTTAGATCGGACAAAATAGACTCGGCAACAAAGAAGTCGGAGAGAAAGAGAAAAAGAAAACAACTCACGAGAGGCGGAGGGGCGGCACGTGAATACGGCTCCTTGCCGAACTGCCACTCTTCGTTGAGGTCGCAGCTCGCAAGGTAGTTCACCATGTAGGCTACCTCCTCGTGAGGCATCTCCTTGGTGCACATTCGGCTCGGGTCTCGATGCCCGCTCATCTGGCAGATCATGTGGGGGCGACTTTGGAGGGGCAGCACTCGGCGCGCCATGAAGGCGGACAGTAAGTCCGGCCCGGTAAGGCCCTCCAACTGCACTAGTACTCGAAGCCGCGCAATGGCGTCGGCTCCCGCAAGCGTCAACGTCCGGGCCCGGTTCGACCAGTTGGGCTGCCTCCCAGCCGGCGGGCCGGCTACGTAGGCCGGCAGATTGATCCAGTCGCCCTCCGCGGACACGTTCTTCACGTAGAAGTATGACTGCTGCCACATCTTCACCGACTTGATTAGCTTGATGGAGGGAAACAGGTTGTCGGCCCCTGACCTCCGCACGGCGGTGAACGCGCCGCACTGAGTCGGCACGCCCGCGGCTTGGGTGCCGAGCTTGGAGTAGAAGAACTCCCCCAGAGCTCCAGGGTGGGGAGAACACCGACGAAGCCCTCGCACAGGGTGACGAAGGAGGACAATAGCACCACCGTGTTGGGGGTGAGGTGGTGCGGCTAGAGTCCGTAGAACTCAAGGAAGGAGCGCAAGAAGTTGCTCGCCGGCAGGACCAAGCCGTGCAGGCAGTGCGAGCGGAAGACGGCCCGCTCGTCCTCCTGCGGTGCCGGCGAGATTTCCTCCCGCGGCGTGAGACGAACCCGAACGAGGTCCTCGCCAGGCAACCAACGCGTCTTGCGGAGGAAATCGACGTGGTCGTCATGGACCTCCGAACCATCCCATGTGCCGGAATGCCTCGTAGGGGGCGTGACGGCGGAGGAAGAGCTCATCATGAGCAAACTGACGTAGCGCTCGATGTAGCTTGAGGCGCGGCGGAGAGAGAGAGAGAGAGAGAGAGAAGAAGAAGAAGAAGAAGAAGAAGAAGAAGAAGAAGAAGAAGAAGAAGAAGAAGAAGAAGAAGAAGAAGAAGAAGAAGAAGAAGAAGAAGAAGAAGAAGAAGCAGTGGGGAGGTGGGACGCGCATGCTCCGCCGTCCCCCCTCCTCCCCCTACTTATAGCCCAGTGGGCTGCGAAGCCAAGGGGGCAGTTGTGGGATTTACTGCGCCCACTACTCCATGCCCCCACGTTTATCGCGCAAAGTTACTGCGCACGGTAATTCCATGGGAACCTCAACCGCCCCCACGGCCGCAGCAGATCCGCTCGCGTGCCAAGGCACGGTAGTGGCGGGCCCCGCCTGCAGGCAAGTCCCATCTCGCGGATGGGTAGGCGGGCTGGCCCGGCCACTGGTTGCCACATGGCGGGCATGGAGTGGGTGGCGGTCAGGAAGCTTAGCTCACGCGCTACTGAGTTCCCGCCGGTGGATTCGAAAGCATTTTTTGGACAAGTCAAAGTCAGGCGACTTCGACTCCTACCAGTCGGCCCGGCAGAAGTCAAATGAGGTCTCACCTCAAGCACTCGGAGAAAGAAACTGCAGAGGCTCCTCGGCTGATCGTCCGCGACGCCTCACCAGCTTCGGGGACTACTGTCGGAGTAATGGGCCACGGGTAGGCTAACCCGAGGCCCACAACCTTTCAAGACATCGGGGCTGACTGCGCCCCTCAAGACACTAGGATGGAGAGCCGCCTTCCAGAGGCTGTCTAAAGGAACAGCCGACTGCCCGCCTGCGGCCGAGTCCTGGAGGCGAGGTCAAGACGGGCCGACTCCCGCCTGGCGGCTCCCAGAGAAGCCGGCCACGGGGAGTCGGCCCATGACACCAACGAAGCCCATGCCCTCATAAGGGGGGATGGGACGGGAGTTGCAACAGTAAAGCCCACTCCCTCCCCTTTTCATGGGATGGCTAGGCCACAGTGCGCCATACCAGTGGAGATCTCCGTCCGGCGAGGCACTGTTGCCGTGCCATCCCTAAGATCAGTAATAGTGGGCGGAGTCCTGCACCCACGATAGCCTGTCGGTACGGTCCATGGATGCTAGGCCCTACCGGTCAGCGAGAGTCCAAAAGATGGCAAGAGCGCCAGCAGTCGGACACGAAGGGAGCCGGGCCCGGGAAGTCGGCGTGCCCCTCCCACGGGTCCCACACGCCATTAACCAGACAAGACGGGGAGCGACCCCATGACCAAGCTTGCGTCATTAGAGGCACGGCTACAGTAATCGGCAGCCGGCAAGAACTGCAAGCGGCAGGTACGGCATGTCGGCTCCGTACCAGACTAGTCGGCGGGGCCCACCAGCCGGCGGGCCCCAGCAGTCGATAGAGAGGCCAGCAAGGCGAAGAGACTGACGGCTGGGCCCTACGTCCAGTCAGTTTACCATTGTACCCCTGGGGGCTAGGCCTATATAAACCCCCCAGGGCACCCATGCAAAGGGTCCCGATCCATTACAACTAGACCAGACCTTAGAGAAGGGGGAGAGCTGGCCTAGCCTCCTCCTGTCCACAGATACGGCTCGAGGAGCACCATTGTACTCACTTTTGCCTTAGTGATCATGCGGAGACCCCGCAGAGCAGGACTAGGGGTGTTATCTCCTAGGAGAGCCCCGAACCTGGTTAAGTCCGCCGGCGTTCGTGTCTACGCCTCATCCCGTTTCCAGGCACCGGCGACGTTCTACTCGCCCCCACCATGATAAGAAATCCATTGGCATATGTCGCACCCAACCCCCAACATTTGGCGCCCACCTTGGGGCCTGGTGCACCGTCGTCCGGAGACCTGTTCTGGACGGGAACCCTTTTTCCTCCTTAGCGAGCGCAGCCAGCCCGGCACGCCAGATGAAGTCTGCGCCGACGCACTGCATGGCGCTGAAATCGCCTGCGTGGCCAGTTGCCTCGCCGATCTTGTAGGCGAGGTCTGCCTCTCCGACGAGCCCGCATCCGACGCGGGCACAGGCAGCCCAAGAGCCTCATCACGGGCCTCCTCGATCAACTTCACATCGCCAGCGAGCCAGCTGGGGACTTGGAGTCCGTAAGCTCCACTGACCCGATGTTGGTCGACTCCGACACTGTGTCGCTTGACACGTTCCCCACCAACGTGGTGGTCTATGACGAGCCGCTCCCTCGCGCGGAGAGCGGCGGAAGCACCGTCACGGAACTATTTGTCATCGATCATGGCGAGCACTCCGGCGGGGGAGATTATGACCCGCTCCACGTGGCGCTGCAAGACCTAGCAGCGCCCATCCCTGAAGATGCCAACACCGAGACGCTGGAGGCACGCCGCTTCAGCTGGTCGAAGGCGCCAAAAAGTTGGATAGCATGAGACGCCTGTCAGAAGCCTACCACGACCGTCGCGTCGCTCGTGCGGTCGCGCCCTTGGGGATTTAACACGGTGCGTTAGGCTATCTGATGTTGGCATGTCATACATAGTCATCACTTAGTCACTCATACTACAACAAGGTTTTGGCTATAAGGTTGGCTATAAGTGTATTTTTTTACTTCTCTCTATCTCTTTTTTCGTATTCCCTCCATCCCATAATATAAGAACGTTTTTGACACTAGTGTAGTGCCAAAAACGTTCTTATATTATGGGACACAGGGAGTACTAGTATTTATTGCATTTGCCAAGGAGTGACCTCTTCCAATGAAATGCTGTTGCTAAGTTTGCTTCATTTAATTAGTTATAGACTCAAAATTGTCTTTTCACCTAGGTACACGTGCTTAGCACCTTTCTTCCTTGGGTCACCAAAATAGTCTCTCTCTTCTTGATTAACTTGCCACATCAGACTTTATGCCTATGTGGCAAGCTAAGCACCTGTAGGAGCAAGTAAAAGTAAGTACAATAGTGCGCTTTACATGGCACGCATATGTGGAGGAAAGAGAGGCAAGGAAAAAGTGGAGAAGTGGGCTCTCATGCAAGAGCCACCCTCTACTACATGGTGGAGCATTGGGAGAGGCACCTGTATGGAGGTGGTCAGGAATCGGGAAACTCACGCCGGTCGTAGCGCCACAGTTAAAATGATAATGGCAAGTCAAATCATGGGGCCCACCTGTCGAGCAGTAACTCGTTGTCAAATCACACAACCCTACGTTTGCATCAGCCTAGTCCCTCATCTTCTTGCGTCTCTGTCGAACCGACTAGGCGGAACTACCCCGCCTACCGCGCAGGAAAAGCCCCACCCTCGACTTTTAAATACAACTACATCCGCTTAAGAATCCAATGATATACTTTTTGTGACATAGTAACTCATATTTAGTTAGTCAAATGGATGACCTAGAACTACGTGCAGGCCCTATAAACCGAGACGCCTAAAAATAAAAAACCCGAGATGGAGAGGGTAGTTCAGCACGTATCTTTTTAGATCAATATAGTCGGGATTCACCAAGGAGCAAAACCAAGTGGTAGGCTGCTCCTGTCATGTTGGCGTAGCAACTCAAGCAGGGTCAGTCCAAACACAAAATGGCGACACACTTAACAGGACCCCTTTAGCCGACATGTGGCTCATCCACCATCTTGTTCCACATGCGATGCACCAAATTATAGTTCGCAGCAGCGGTTGGAATTGGAGGCACCCCGGTCGTAGCGCCGCAATAGTAGAAAATGAGCGATGAGGGGTCAAATCACAAAGCCCCACCTTTCCCGCATTAAGCTGCACGGACAAAGCAACCATCATTTCACTCTAGGGCACAAGAGCATAAAGAAAATAGAAAACAATGGTGTGTGCGGCAGCCCTAGGGCACCCTAGGGTAGGGGTCTCCACTACAGATCCTTTTTTTGAAGCGCCTCTGCTACAAATCCGGCTTCTCCCTCGTCCTCTTGAAGAAAACCGATGATGAGTGCGGCGGTAGGGTTTGTAGGAGTACTACGGCGTGCGGGGCCACGTCGTAGTAAACGGGTTTGAGTCGACACCTTAAATATGTATGGGCCGCTTGGTTTTACGAGAGCGAGGCAGGATTTTGGGTTCGGGGACCAGTGGAGATATAGTACGTACAAACAATTGTGGACGTAGGTTCGACTAAAGGCAATGATGCATGGGCCCTGCATTTTGATATACCCGCCGCCACGTGAAATTGGCTACTCTACTCAAAACTAGTAAGGTACACATGTATTGAACGCATGAGATTTCAAAACCAAATTATGAATAAATACACACTATAGCATGTAAAGCTTTGAGTCATATATGCATGATGTAGATGTTTGTTTAGTTCTTATAGTTCATCCCATTCAAAATCAATTAGTTTTATAAAAATGTTAAGATTCATGGGGTTGTGCATTGTAAATCATAAAGGAAAAAACAAATAATGGCAATTCATTTAGAAAAAAATAATCAATTATGATACAAAAGATTCTAGAACAAAAGAGAAGTGCTTGTGTTTTGAGGTTTGTGCATTATGCTTAAGTTCAACCATGGAGTCTTCTAAATTGTACATGTGGCAGATTTGGTGGAATGTTGATGATATCCAACGGCCAGTAATGCTCGGATTTGCCTATCTCTGCACTATCGGTTTAGCTTCATCCAACGACCATCTTTCAAAGTTATTGGCACACTATATAGTTCTTGTGCCATAGTTGCATGTTTTGGAAAAAAGCTACTAGTGGGTTGTACTATCTATTTAGGAATAGAAGATGTATACATGGAAGTTGTAGGGAAAGAGATGACATGGAGCATCTCAATTCCTATGAGTAGGGATTGGAAGAGAGATGTCATTTGGTTCACATCATAGGAACTTTTCTATTGAATCTAGAGATGACATGTATCTCAATTCCTATGAGGAGGGACTAGAAAAGAGATGTAATTTGGTTCATGTCATAGGAACTTTTCTATTGAATATACGCTAATGTTTATTTTCCTTTGAAATTAAGGGAGTATAGGAATCCATTCATATGAACCAAGTGGCTCTAAAGCTATAGAAATGATATCATGTTTATTTCCTTTGAAATGTGGAGTATATGAATCTATTCCTAAGAACCAATTGGCTCTAAAGGAAAAAATCCTATAAAAATCATATCATATAGAGTTCCTATGATATTCCTTGACACTAAAGGATGCTTGAAATTGCTGCGGGTGATACGATGGTCTTTCTTTGTAGACTGCCCACCCATCTTTATAGTTACCTCTCGAAGATGAATGAAATGATATATACATGGTATTCTACATGTGCAATTTGGTACACAAAAACTCGGTAAAAGTTTGCGAGGTTCGAATTTTCAATAAAGCTATATGCACTGCATTTCGGAATGGAGGGAGCATACGGCAGTTGCTAACACTCACGTGGAAGATTTGTGTGTAGGAGGAGTGGTTGTTCTATTAAATGACATGGCAAAACTGACACTGTCGGATGCCGATCTAACGGTTCTTACGGTGTTCGTCAAGAAAAGGCTTGTGGCGAACGTTTGTCGGATAATGATTTACGGACACATGCATTGCATTGATACATGCCCCCCCTCTCTCACGCACACGCATCCTCACGAGTCACGACTCTCCCGAGTCCTCTGGCAGACTCGCACGTCGCACCCACCGTCTATCTGCAGGTAGACGTCACGCACATATGTGCTCTTCACACCCTACCCTCGGAACTTCTAAAAAATAAAAGACGGCGCGCACAGTTTATTTTAGCTCACACGTCACACACTTATACTATTACTCTTGAGGCGAATGTTCTTTGGGCATAGTATATTGTACTCTCATGAAGAGAAGCGGTGCACGCACGCACTAGTTCTCTCACACCCACTCACGGGTACACGTAGGAGCGCAAAGCTGGTACAACAAAATCACTCCACTATATATAAAAGCAGGAACCTTAGCGCTTTCTTTACTAGGGTTCCTCTCGTTCACTCTCTCATGCTCTCTAGATCTAAGCAACACATAGGTGGCCACACTCTCTCTCAGCTCACGGCTGGTCACAAATCCGGCCGGACAACCTCGACCGGGGCAGGGGTGTAGGTGCATCGTTCACGCTGTCGGCGGCGGCGAGGGAGGAGACCAACAGCTGCCCGCGCGTCCCGATCAGCGACCGTGCCGTTCTCTCCGAGAGAGCACCGGCTCGGGAGGGCCTCTGACCCCTTCTTCCTCCCTGCGGTATTGTGTCCAAGATGCAGCCTCCCAACGCCGTCTTTGCCACATGCCGACGACCCTCAAGTATATATTCCTTCGAAACCTGCCTTGCTCTACTGCCCCAGCTCCCTTCGCGTGGATCCTTTTCTACTTCCACCCGCTATTCCAAAGCAACCTAGACTTCTACTATTATTAGAAGTAAAGCTAGTTCATACAGTCGACTCAAAGCGTTGGTTCAAACAGGGAAGAAAGTGGGAAAGCTGTAGCATGAATCTAGGACTTGGTTCTAAGAGGAAATGGGGGAAAGTAGTAATATCTGTCACTGTTTAAATAACCGTATTTCGTTTTTGCGCAAACAGGGATGTCTGTCTCCATATCGTTTCGGGATGTCTGTCTCCGTATCGTTTCTATCTGCGCAATCAAAAGCACACACCTCAGTTTTAGTACAACTGCGCAAAATGAGATGGCTATCCCTCGTTGCCATCATCTAACCTCCCATCTTCAAGGTATCCCTACATTGGTAGTAACTAAGGTAGAATGACCAACGCAATCTAAAAGAAGTTGATTCGTATGTTTTACTTCCTGATTGCAGTGCAGGGATGAGCAAAAACAACTGCATCCTAGTCCGGAATGCACTTTCTACTAGTTCATCCATGGATCGAGGACTGGCTGGCACGGCTACACGGCGGTTTTTTGGACAGGTGCATGGACAAGAGGCATTGTGGTCTGCTTATTTTTGCAAATAGCGGTGCTTAAATTTAGTGGAATGCACAAGTATTTCAACTGGTCAGTACACTGCATGGTTCAGTTCAGCATTCCAGCTGAGACCACAATTATAATTGGTTATTCTGGAATGAGAGAACCTAACCATGGATGGTGGCAACAAGAAAAAACCAGAGTGAACTCCTGGAAATTTAAGCCTACCGGGAGTCCCTTTGCTCAGAGAAGCCTTGCTTGTTTTTTCCTGATTTGTAAACCTTCTCACAACTTTGTCTTTTGCTATGAATTAGTATATGTTTGTTATGTTCTATGAATCATTGAGATGTATAAAATTGCTTAACTATGCTTTTCAAGTTTTTTATGAAGACGAGTTTAATGTGAGTGTTCCACATGAGCGCTGGACTAGCGTGTGAACGTTTGGAATTTATTACATTGTGGCCTCAATTAACTGCATGAACCACTGTAACAAGATACATAGTTGCTTATATGTCAGACAGCAGATTGTTGATAGTTAGCTGGTCAATAGCCTAGTGTTGAAGCGAGCTGAGCCAATGTGCCGTGTTTTGCACAACTTCTTACAAGTGGGGTAGCACCAACCGTGTTTACAAGTACTTATGTATACGTTGGTGCACGGTTCTCGAACGAGTGCTCTATTTCATCGCAACACACACTGCTCGTATGATAAACCGTGACAACTTATGTCTAACCATGCCATATTCATGAAAAAACTAGTAAGGACGTGTCTGTCTTGGCAACAATTACGATGGTTCTCACATGATTCATGGGCACACAAAAGTAGCAGCAATTCCCATAGACAGATTCAAACAGAGTACTAGCCCCAGAGGGGTCGATAACAGGCAAGGTTCGGATAATTAGACACAATCCAAACTACTATTAAACACTAGTTGGGGAAACTATTTCATGACTCGATCTAATTTGGGCTGGACACAAGACGGACCTTTCCATGAACATCATCGAGGACGTCTCGCAGCAGCTCAATCCTGTGAAGCTTCATGAAGACAACCTTGTGGCCTTGCCACTGATAAACTTGTTTGTGGAGGCATGCCATGTCATCTTCCTGTGTAAGCTTGACAAGAACAGTATGTGCCACAAACGAAGGAGTAGCTTTGAACTTCCTGTGCTTCAGTACACCCTGGACAACATGCCTGACAACAGTGAGGCTGGAATACAACTCTTCATTGGTATAACCGCAAATGGCTTCCAGGATCCAACAGCCTAAGAACTCTGTTTTCCCAGTGCGTATATTTAGGTCGCCCGCCTCATAGCGAGTGACATGTACAACCACACAATCCTTGTCTGCGTCAGGGCTCTAATTGAAACAGAAACAAATTTTGAATTACTTTTCAGTATGAGAAACACAAGTTATTTAAACCACTATGTATAGCATGGCATCGAAGCTAATAAATTTTTGCATTATTAATCACCACATACTTCCTTTTCTAAAAAAATCACCACATACTTAGATGAAAAACCACAATCAAGATCGCAAAGAAGGAAATCACCTTGGGCAGCTCAGTGGGGGGGGACACATCCTCGAAGGGGGAAAACTGCTCCTACAGTGCCACGGGGGCTGTAACCTCAAACGGGGCGTTGACCATCTCAGTAGTGGCCGTGAGCGTATCTGGGGTCGGCTTGGTGGTTGCCTCCATCTTCTTGGAGCTCTCTGTCTCGTGGGGATCAGCCTCCCGCGTCTGCTCCAATATCAGCAGATCTTTGCCTGGTTCTCCTTGGTCCATCATGAAACTAACAAATACTAGGATACCACTAAAAGGAAAACACAATTGCAATGAGAATGAAACGAAAAAGAGAGTGAGGATCGGTTACTGCTTTGCAAAAGTTCTTTTTTCTCTGAACAAAAATATACCAACATCACGGATCCGCTTACCTTCCCTTCGTTCGGAGAGAAGAACAGTGGCAGATGCGAGTGTTGCCTTTTGACGGTGTCCTGGACTAGGGGATACTCACCACGTCATCTCCCGATCCATTAGATTGGGCCGAGGGCCCCCATGGCCGTATACTCATGGGCCAGTTCGGACAGTTGCCGCATACATGGAAGATTCCACAAGACTTGGTGATCAAGACAAGGACTCCTCCCCATCGGCGTATTCGGCTAGGACTCTGGTTATCCTAGGCCTCTAGTGCATTATATAAACCGAGGCCAGGCTAGTCGATATATGATATACATACAATCATACCATAGGCTAGCTTCTAGGGATTAGCCTCTACGATCTCGTGGTAGATCAACTCTTGTAATGCTCATATCATCAATATCAATCAAGCAGGACGTACGGTATTACCTCCATCAAGAGGGCCCGAACCTGGGTAAAACATCGTGTCCCCTGCCTCCTGTTACCATCGATCTTAGACGCACAGTTCGGGACCCCCTATCCAAGATCCGCTGGTTTTGACACCGACATTGGTGCTTTCATTGAGAGTTCCGCTGTGTGTTCGGCAAAAGGTTGATGGCTTGCCTGCAGATCAACTGCGACTTCGACATCTTCGTCACCAGCTCGACTGGTCACCTTGGTTCGACCAAGGACTGCGCCCTACCTCCGATCGTCATGTTCGAATGAGGGTCTTTATAAACATCAACTCCGATCTCTATCAAGATCATGGAGGAATCATCCAGGGAGCCCGGGGGCTCAACCTCAACATTGCCCTCGGGCGACCGTGCTGTTTTTCTGGACAGCAAACTTGTGTCCGCCGCCACCGCCTCCTCAAGTCTATTTTTAACAATTGCTTCAGTGTAATTGTGCGGAATTGAGCCTACAACAACCCTGGAAAATTTCATCGAGTTCCGATGGAGGAATCTCTGGCAATCCACGATATACCGGAGCCCTGTCAAATCTAGACGGGAATCTAGACGAGTTTAGGGCGTGGTGTCCAGCTGCTAGCTCGGACATCCTTTGGAAGATCCAACCGTTGATCGGATGCGGAATTCCTATATCTACCACCTCTAAAATTTCAGCTCGATCCGACCGTCCAAACTCCGAAAACCTTCCGATTAGTGCATCACTTTTCGGATCTCTTTTCTGCGCGAAAACGAATCCGACCCGAGTTCGTCTTTTTTATGAACGGGATTTCGGACATCCTTTTGAAGGAAGTTTTGTATGGGGTATTGTGTTTTGTTCCCGAACACATCCCACTAAATTTAAGATCTTTTGAACATGATCTTCAACATCATGCTGGTGTCAAACCAGTCCAGCAATATTGCTCCATGACTGCCGACCTGCGCTAGACATGTCGTCACTTTGTTGAGCCGAGCTCAACTTCTTCGGATCATCATCTCGGCAAGCCGAACAAGAGTCCGGCATCGCGAAGGATAAATCATCACCAACATCGCCGCCCCACGGATTACACGGAGCGGGCATACCGGCATCGCCGCACGGTCGCTTCATCAAGCCGGCATCGACCACGTCACGATCTACATCGGCAGGGCTGCACTATTGCTTCTTCAAGCTGGTGTCCATCATGCCGACCTACTTCGACTCATCGGCTGACATCGAGGCTTCGACATCTCGGCTGGATCGGGGGCTTCGCCATCTCTTCATCAACCTACTCCGGACACTTCGGCGTCACTAGCCGACCAGCTCCATCACGTTAGCTGGACCGAGGGCTTTGCCTCAGCGAGCCAACCTTTGCCAACATTGCCATGCCGTTGTTTTATCGCCCATCAGGCAATGGGTGTGCGGATCGAGTCCCAATTTTGGGAATCACCTTCCGTCGGATTGCTACAACAAATAAACCAGGTGCTATTAATCCCAGTATTTTTTGCTTGTTTGGGTTCATTTTTCCCAAGGAATTATTACTCTGGCTTGTCCATCATATGTACACGGGTCTATCAAATGGTGGCCGCATTAACGAAGGTCGCATGGTGGTTCGGTCAGTCTCCGTACATAGTCCGGCGAATGCCGCATCCGGAACTCGGACCTACCTGTGAAGTCAGGCTTTGCCATGCCTTTACCGCATCATGCCGACGCCCTGCATCGACATTGACTTCGGCATCAGGCCATATTTCTTTTATTACTCACTTTGCATAAATAATTTATTATGCAACGACTTTTCTATCTCCGGTTTGCATCACTTCTTGTGCACAGGAAAATAATCCGGGTTGGTCAGTATCGTCAACTTGGCGTATTGACATACCACGCCACCTCGGCTAGACGGGGGGCTTCGTCAACACTTCATTACCCCATGCCGGGGACTTCGGCATCACTCGGCCGGCCTACATTGACCGTGCTATTGAAACGCCCTCGATGCGGCTATAGCTCCCACGTGTCGAGGCACGACTTAGAGGCATAAGCGCATTGAAAGCAATGTCGCAAGTCAGGCAATCATTACAACATCCCATGTAATATATAATAAAAAAAGGGGAGATAACATAGTTGGCTTACACTCGCCACGTCACATCAGAGTACATAAATAACATCCATCATACAAATCACTCATGGCCCGACTACGGCGCCAAAATAGAAAAGACCCCAACATGCGACAAGGTCCTGAATCGATAACCCCAACTAGGCACCACTACTGATCATCCGGAAAAGACACGTAGTATCGCTGAGAGTCCTCGTCGAACTCCCACTTGAGCTCGTAATCGTCACCTGGAGCGGAATCACCTGGACCTGCATCTGGAGTTGTAGTATCTGTGAGCCACAGGGACTCAGCAATCTCACACCCACGCGATCAAAACTATTTAAGCTCATGGGAATGGATAAGGCAAATATATGTGGAGCTGCAGCAAGCGACTAGCATATGTGGTGGCTAACTTATACGCAAAAGAGAGCGAGAAGAGAAGGCGAAGCACGAGCGAGAAGCTAAAGGAACATCCTGCGCAAGCATAACTCCAACACCGTGTCCACTTCCCGGACTCCGCCGAGAAGGGGCCATCACGGTAACACACACGGTTGATTCATTTTAATTAAGTTTAGTTCAAGTCATCTACAACCGGACATTAACAAATTCCCATCCGCCCATAACCGCGGGCACGGCTTTCGAAAGATCAATCCCTGCAGGGGGGTCCCAACTTAGCCCATAACAAGCTCTCACGGTCAACGAAGGAATAGACCTCCACCCAAGACACACCGATCAGACTCGGTATCTCGGTACAACAAGATGATTCGACAGGTTAAAACAAGTCCAGCAACACCGCCCGAATGTGCCGACAAATCCCGATAGGAGCTGCACATATCTCTTTCTCAGGGCACGCTCGGATAGGTCAAGCTACGAGTAAAACCAAACCTCAAGTTTCCCCGAGGTGGCCCCGCAGGCTGCCTGGTTCGGACCAACACTCAGAGGAGCACTGGCCCGGGGGGGGGGGGTTAAAATAAGATGACCCTCGGGCTCCGGAAACCCAAGGGAAAAAGAGGCTAGGTGGCAAATGGTAAAACCAATGTTGGGCATTGCTGGAAAAGCTTTAATCAAGGCGAACTATCAAGGGGTTCCCATTATAGCCCAACCGCGTAAGGGACGCACAATCCGGGAACATAACACCGATATGACGGAAACTAGGGCGGCAAGAGTGGAACAAAACACTAGGCGAGAGGCCGAGCCTTCCACCCTTTACCAAGTATATAGATGCATTAAGATAACATAGCAATATAATGATATCCCAACAAGTAAATAAATGTTCCAACAAGGAACGGCTCCAATCTTCACCTGCAGCTAACAACGCTATAAGAAGGGCTGAGCAAAGCGGTAACATAGCCAATCAACGGTTTGCTAGGACAATGGTGGGTTAGAGGTTCAATCATGGCAATTGGGAGGCTGACAAGCAAATGGTAGGCATCGTAGCAGTGGCAAAGCAAAAGAGCGAGCAAACTAGCATAGCAAAGATAGTAGTGATTTCGAGGGTATGATCATCTTGCCTGCACAGTTGTCAGAGTTGACTGGATCCTCACAAGCAAACTCAACGGGCTCCTCGGTAGCGAACTCGTCTCCCGGCTCTACCCAAAGACAAACAAGCAACAAGGATACAATCAACCACGGGCAAGACCAAGCAATATGATGAAATGACGATATGCTATGCGGGATGCGATGCGGGATGCAAAATGCAAGATATGACAGGAAATGCATGAACCTGGCATCAACTTGGAAAACCAAGTGTGCCACTGGATAGAGGGGATGAAATCGCTTGAAAACGATATAAAGATCATAGGAATCGGAGCTACGGTTTAGAAATGGCAAGCGTTTTAAGATATGACACCGGTATGCGATTTGCAGCAAGTAGGCATCTAAATGCAACGAAATGAACATGCTACAGCCACCAAACATGAAAACAAAATACATGGCAGTGATGTACACAAGATGGTTGACAAAACACTAGCACTGAGCCATAGGCAAATTCATCCATTAAGAGGTTCAAACAAGCATGGCTAAAACGCAAATGCAAAACAGATTTCAGACTTAGTGAAATTAACACTAGTCTGAAATTTCAGATCACGATGCTCTCTTCGGAGCAGCAAAACAACATGATAGAAAACCTGAACATGACAAGTAAGAACATGGCATGGAGCTACTCAACAAGCTTAATAAAACACCCAAAGTGACCTGGGGCCAAAAGGGTTCACAAAATACTCTACCGAGCTCACGAACATAGCTCGAACACAATCAGTTTTCAGACTTAGTGAAAACTGAGACACGCTGAAATATAACTCACGAAGGCATGTAAACGAGCTCGATGCACTCACTACGGTGCAAGTCATGGCAAGGAAAGCATATAACCAGCAAGAAGGCACAAAGTGCTAGCTACACATGGCAAGAACAAAGGCATAGCATGCATGGAACACTAACGGTAGCATCGGCAAAATCGCAAACAAGTTGACGATCTGCCCAGATTAACAACGAAGCAAAAGTTGAGCTCGATTGAGTCAACCTAGAGCACTCCACATATGCCAACAAAGACATGGATGGATAGAGCATAGCATAAATATCAAAACTTCCTTACTGATCATCCTCAAAAGAGGCACGGATCACTAGGAAACAAGCTGGACATATAGCATCATGAACTAAAATATCCCAGACTTAGTGAAAATCACTAAGTCCCTGAAATCTGCAATCTCAGGTACCTCTCTTCGCAAGCTTGCACAAGACAACACACACATCCTAAAAATGCATGGGTGGCACCTCTGGAAAGAAGACAAAATGCTTAACAATTCATCCCAAAGGGGCACAGGCATATCATGCACGAATTAAACATGACAAAAATGACAAAAGTGCATGATGAACTAACGGATCTGCAATTTAACTCACGAAGCCTCCTTCTAACAGCATTTTGGGTATCAAGATGACCTCAAATGCAAATGATGCAATGGAATGAAATGATGTACATGTCGAGGCGAAGATTTTGACATATCATACGCCCAAAACGGAGCTACGGTTGCAGAGATACAAGCAGTCAAAGATAGCACGAAAAATTAGGGTTTCGGGGGAGAGAAGTCAACCGAAAACTCAGATCCAGATCGGGATCTCGCGGGTACTGTTCACCGGCGCGTTTCCCGAGGATGACCAGCGCCGGAGCTCGTCGGTGCCGGCCGGAGTGGGGGAAGAGGAGGCCGGGGTGAGGGAGAGGAGGCCGGGCGGCGCCGGAGGAGGAGGCGGCGACCGCGGGCGGCGGCGTCCGGGGCGGCGCCGGCCGGTGGCGGGCGGCGGGGCCCGGCGCGGCGGCGGCCGGTGCGGTGGCGGCGACGGCGCCGGTCGCCGGAGGTCGGGGAGGCGGCGGCGCCCGAGAGGAGGAAGAGGCGCGGGGGCGCGGGCTCGCGGGGGCCCCTCCTGGGCCTCCCGGGCCGGGACGGCGGCGATGTGGGCCTCGCCCACGTGGCGGCTGGCGAGTGGGCGGCTGCGGCGGCGGACGCTGTCCGGCCGGGGCGGACACGTCCGTCGGTGGAGATCTCAGTTTTTTTTAAAACTAGGGTTTCGGACGGGGGAAGAAGAGATCCGAATGGAGGGGGTATAAATAGGCATAAGTGGAGCTAGGAGAGTCCAAATGAGGTGCGGTTTTCGCCCACACGATCGTGATCGAACGCTCTAGGACATGGAGCAGAGTTTGGTGGGTTTTGGGCCAAATTTGGGGGGTGTTGGGCTGCAACACACACGAGGCCTTTTCGGTCCCTCGGTTAACCGTTGGAGTATCAAACGAAGTCCAAATGATACGAAACTTGACAGGCGGTCTACCGGTAGTAAACCAAGGCCGCTTGACAAGTCTCGGTCCAATCCGGAAATGTTTAATCCCCACACAAGAAAGAAAGCTAGAAATGGCCACCGGAGGAGAACGAAGCGCCGGAATGCAAAACGGACAACGGGGAAAATGCTCGAATGCATGAGATGAACATGTATGCAAATGCAATGCACGAGATGACATGGTATGAGATGCATGAAAACGAAAACAACACACGGAGACAAAGACCCGAACCGAGAAATAAATATAACTTGACACCGGAAACGGCAAGAGTTGGAGTACAAATGGGGAAAGTTACATCTGGGGCGTTACAACACTCCACCACTACGAAAAGATCTCGTCCCGAGATCTAGGACTGAAAGAACTCCGGGTACTCAGAACGGAGGTGATCCTCGCGTTCCCAGGTAGCTTCACGGTCGGAATGGTGAGACCACTTAACTTTGAGGAATTTGATTGACTTGTTGCGAGTCTTGCGTTCAGTCTCTTCAAGAATAGCAACTGGGTGCTCACGATAGGAGAGATCTTCTTGGAGCTCAATGTCCTCGAAGTTGACGGTGCGGTCAGGAGTCTTGAAGCACTTTCGAAGCTGAGAGACATGGAACACATCATGAACATTTGCAAAGTTTGAAGGAAGCTCAAGTTGATAGGCGAGGTCGCCTCTCTTGCTGACAATCTTGAAAGGTCCCACGTATCTAGGGGCAAGCTTCCCTTTGATACCGAAGCGACGAGTACCTTTCATAGGAGAGACGCGGAGGTAAACATGATCTCCGATCTCGAAAACCAGATCACGGTGCTTACTATCATAGTAGCTCTTCTGGCGGGATTGAGCTGCTTTGAGGTTATCACGAATGACTTTGCACATATCTTCTGCTTCTGTGATTAAGTCATTACCCAGCAGCTGACGTTCACCGGTTTCAGACCAGTTGAGAGGGGTACGGCACTTCCTGCCATATAGAATTTCAAAGGGGGCCTTGCCCGAACTTGCTTGAAAGCTGTTGTTGTATGAGAATTCAGCATAAGGAAGACAGTCCTCCCACTTCATGCCGAAAGAAATCACACAAGCCCTGAGCATGTCTTCGAGAATCTGGTTGACACGCTCGACTTGACCGCTTGTTTGAGGATGGAAAGCTGTGCTGAAGCGGATGTTGGTGCCCATGGCCTTCTGAAAAGAATCCCAAAACTTGGAGGTAAAGATGCTGCCACGGTCTGAAGATATCACTTGAGGAATACCGTGCAGAGAGACAATGCGAGAGGTATAGAGTTCCGCCAATTGAGCTGCAGTGATCGACTCTTTGATAGGCAGAAAGTGAGCCACTTTGGTGAGCTTGTCGATGACAACGAAGATAGCATCATTGCCACGCTTGGACTTTGGAAACCCAGTCACGAAGTCCATTTCAATGTGGTCAAACTTCCATTCTGGAATGGCAAGAGGTTGGAGGAGACCTGCTGGCCTTTGGTGTTCTGCCTTCACTCTTCTGCAGACATCACACTCGTTCACGAATTGAGCGATCTCGCGCTTCATTCGAGTCCACCAATAAGTTTGCTTGAGATCCTGATACATCTTCGTACTACCAGGGTGGATGGAGAGGAGAGAGTTGTGAGCCTCGTTCATGATCACCTTACGAAGTTCACCTTTGGGCACAACAATTCGATCCTCGAAGAAGAGAGTGTCCTTGTCATCAAGTCGGTAGCACTTGTACTTGGACTGACTCTTTGCAATACCAATCTTCACCTTCTTCACCATAGCATCAAGAAGTTGGGCTTGGCGAATCTGGTCTTCCAAGGTAGGAGAAACTTGAAGGTTGGCGAGGAAACCTTGAGGAACAACTTGCAGATTAAGCTTGCGGAAAGCTTCACAAAGCTCGGGTTGATAAGGCTTGAGAATCAGACTGTTGCAATATGCTTTTCTGCTCAAAGCGTCAGCAATCACATTAGCCTTGCCTGGAGTATACTCGATACTCGGATTGTACTCTTGAATCATTTCGACCCATCGAGTCTGCCTGAGGTTGAGATTAGGCTGAGTGAAGATGTACTTGAGACTCTTGTGATCAGTGAAAATGTCCACTTTCCTTCCCAATAGAAGATGTCTCCAAGTCAACAAAGCATGCACAACTGCCGCCAACTCGAGATCATGAGTGGGGTAGTTCTTCTCATTAGGTTTCAACTGGCGAGAGGTATAAGCAACAACTTTCTTCTCTTGCATCAGTACAGCACCGAGACCTTGGAGAGAGGCATCACAAAAGACCTCGTACGGCTTGGTTTCATCAGGCGGAGTCAGAACTGGAGCAGTGATCAATTTCTCTTTCAAAGAGTTGAAAGCAATATCACACTCCGGAGACCAAACGTACTTGACGTGCTTCTGAAGAAGATTTGAGAGAGGCTTGGCGATCTTAGAAAAGTTTTCAACGAATCTTCTGCAATAGCTTGCGAGACCGAGGAAACTGCGGAGTTGCTTCACGTTCTGAGGAGGTTCCCAATTCACAATTGCAGACACCTTCTCAGGATTCACGGAAATGCCCTTGGCAGAGATGATATGACCAAGATAAAGAACCTCATCGAGCCAAAATTCACACTTGGAGAACTTGGCGTAGAACTGATGTTCTCTGAGCTTGTCAAGAACCAAACGCAAGTGCTTGGCATGATCTTTCTTGTTCTTCGAGAAAACCAGAATGTCGTCGAGATAGACCAAAACGAATTCATTGGTGTAGGGGTTGAAGATGAAGTTCATCATGCGAGAGAACGTCGGAGGAGCGTTGGCGAGGCCAAAAGACATGACGGTGTATTCATATGAACCAAAGCTTGTTCTGAACGCCGTCTTGGGAATATCTTGCTCACGAATACGAATCTGATGATAACCCATACGGAGATCAAGCTTGGAGAATACTTGAGCACCCTTGAGTTGTTCGAACAGCTCATTGATGTTGGGAAGTGGGTATTTGTTCTTGATGGTCTTCTTGTTTACTGGACGGTAATCAACACAAAGTCGACTCGATCCATCCTTCTTCTTCACAAAAAGAACACCACAACCCCACGGAGAAGTACTAGGCCGAATGAGACCCAATCTTTCTTGCTCATCGAGTTGTTTCTTCAACTCCTTCAACTCTTCGGGGCCGAGCTTGTAAGGACGTTTGCACACAGGTTCCGTACCGGGCTCAAGTTCAATAACAAATTCAACTGGCCGGTGCGGAGGCATTCCTGGGAGCTCTTCTGGAAAGACGTCTTGATACTCACAAACAACCGGAATCTGCGAAATAGCATCCAATTCACCCTTCTCATTGAGAGAAAACAACCGGATGGAATTATCCCGAGCGGCAAAGACAATGACATCCTCAGACGAATGAGTCAGTTGAATCTGCCTGGCTGCACAATCAAGCTGAGCTTTATGCTTAGAGAGCCAGTCCATCCCGAGAATAAGATCGATATCCGAGTTACCAAGAACCATAGGAGAAGCAAGAAACTTGAAATCGCCCATCGTGATAGCGACATCTGGCACCTCCAGACTTGCGCTCAAACGTTTGCCAGGAGAAATGATATCCATATGTTTACCCAAATGAGAAGAAACGAACTCATGCTTGGTAAAAAATGGCTTTGACATGAAACAATGCGATGCACCCGTGTCAAAAAGAACTTTTGCAGGAATATCATTAATAGGAAGGTTACCCATAATGACATCTGAAGAATCCTCAGCCTGAGCTGCATTCAGCATATTGACCTTGGCGTGCTTGGGATTATGCTTGACCACAGCTGTACTTGCCGATCTGACAGGAGGAGGAGGAGGAAGACGCCTCTGGTTGGTACACTTGTTGGCATAGTGACCCTTCTGTTGGCACTTGTTGCACGTGACCTCTGAAAGCGGACGGTGATACGGAGCACTCGATCTTGGCGCTTGAGACGAAGACTTGTTCTGAAAGCCTGGGTTGGGTGGGTGGGAGAAACCACTGCCACCTTTGCTCTTCTGCTGATACGGCTGACGGAACGGAGGAGGAGGAAGCCAATACTTCTGCTGCTTGACCACTTGAGTAGAGGAAGAAGGAGTAACATCTCTGGCACGCTTCCTGGAAGCATCACATCTCATCTGAGCAGCCTCTTGCTTCAGTGCCATGTTGTAGAACTCATCGTATCTCAACGGCTCAAAGAGGACAAGAGCGAGCTGAATTTCCTCACGAAGACCACCCCTGAACTGATAGATCATGCTCTTCTCATCAGGAACATCCTGCTTGGCAAAACGGGCGAGCTTCTGGAACAACTTGTTGTAGTCATAGACAGACAAAGAGCCTTGCTTCAGATTGCGGAATTCCTGACGCTTACTCTCAACCACACTTTGAGGGATGTGATGAGCGCGGAAATCTTGACGGAAATCGTCCCAAGTGATAACACGTCCACCTCTGGAATCCTTGTACTGCTGGAACCACTCTGCAGCCTGATCTTTGAGCTGGAAAGAAGCGAACTTGACGAAATCTTCAGGCCTGACGTTGCTACATTCAAAATGCTTGCCCAGATCCACTAGCCAATCGTCAGCATCGGTAGCCTCAACACAACCGCTGAACGTCTTTGGGCCATTTGCGAGGAACTGGTTCAGAGTAGCAAAGTGGTGCTGATTATGGCCTTGATTCCCTTGACTGCCTTGATTGCGCTCTTGAAGGATTTGCATGATCAACTGTGTGTTTGCATTAGTAGCGGCCATCACAGCTTGCCATGCTTCCGGAGGAGGCGGAGGTGGAGGCGGATTAGGATTCGGAGTCGTGCGCGTTGGAGGAGCCATCCTGAAGAGGTTGACCACCATTAGCACATAGATAGACAACAATATAGAAGCTGAATCCAACGGAATGAAAATTGCAACATATAGTCTTCACATCCGAACAAAATGAACGAATGCATTCCTCTTCAAATGGTCACATATCCATAAATTGAGAAGCCACGAAGAATTAAGGAAGAGAAATAATTCAACAAGGTACGGATCAAGAACGAATAATCGGTAAGAAATCCCAATCTCAAACCAATATCCGTGGAAGAAGAACTAGAGCTACTAGAATTCCCACCTATGAAATTCCCGAACCTTTCCGGTTATGCAATCAGGTGTTGGGGATACAGGGGAAGCACAATATCTCACCCAAACTAGCAAATCCTACATCCAGCTGTATCCATCCTTCAACACATAACCAGGAAAACTTCGGAAACCATCTACCTCAACCTTCGAAAAGCATCCGTTATACAAGTTATGGCGATACTCCCGAACTCCCGCCCCAGTACTGGGTGGCGTCGAGGTTATCTCACCAACGAACTGCATAAAAGAGATTTTCGATGTCGGCGAACATATCTCAAGTATACCAGAATTGCAACGATAAAATTGTGACGACAACACCTCGGAGCTCAACTCCCCGGGACACTGCCACAACCCCTAAAGACAGGAGGCACCAAGAACAATGTTCTCGTCACAAAACCATCGGAACAAAACCAAGATACTCGCGTGATCCTAAAAAAAATTTAGTGAAATTTGAGAAGAGAAGAGTCAAAACTCTACGCCAGGATGCCTTACCAGAGCGATGAGGAGACTGGGAAGTAAAAAGAATTCCTAAGCTCTCCGATATATAATTCCTAAGGACTCAAAACATTTTTCTAGACACAACTCGGCTGCTAAAAACGATCAAGCAATGGGGCTCCTAAGGTCGGGGAAGGCTCTGATTACCAACTTGTAACGCCCTCGATGCGGCTATAGCTCCCACGTGTCGAGGCACGACTTAGAGGCATAACCGCATTGAAAGCAATGTCGCAAGTCAGGCAATCATTACAACATCCCATGTAATATATAATAAAAGGGGGAGATAACATAGTTGGCTTACACTCGCCACGTCACATCAGAGTACATAAATAACATCCATCAAACAAACACTCATGGCCCGACTACGGCGCCAAAATAGAAAAGACCCCAACATGCGACAAGGTCCTGAATCGATAACCCCAACTAGGCACCACTACTGATCATCCGGAAAAGATACGTAGTATCGCTGAGAGTCCTCGTCGAACTCCCACTTGAGCTCGTACTCGTCACCTGGAGCGGAATCACCTGGACCTGCATCTGGAGTTGTAGTATCTGTGAGCCACAGGGACTCAGCAATCTCACACCCACGCGATCAAAACTATTTAAGCTCATGGGAATGGATAAGGCAAATATATGTGGAGCTGCAGCAAGCGACTAGCATATGTGGTGGCTAACTTATACGCAAAAGAGAGCGAGAAGAGAAGGCGAAGCACGAGCGAGAAGCTAAAGGAACATCCTGCGCAAGCATAACTCCAACACCGTGTCCACTTCCCGGACTCCGCCGAGAAGGGGCCATCACGGTAACACACACGGTTGATTCATTTTAATTAAGTTTAGTTCAAGTCATCTACAACCGGACATTAACAAATTCCCATCCGCCCATAACCGCGGGCACGGCTTTCGAAAGATCAATCCCTGCAGGGGGGTCCCAACTTAGCCCATAACAAGCTCTCACGGTCAACGAAGGAATAGACCTCCACCCAAGACACACCGATCAGACTCGGTATCTCGGTACAACAAGATGATTCGACAGGTTAAAACAAGTCCAGCAACACCGCCCGAATGTGCCGACAAATCCCGATAGGAGCTGCACATATCTCTTTCTCAGGGCACGCTCGGATAGGTCAAGCTACGAGTAAAACCAAACCTCAAGTTTCCCCGAGGTGGCCCCGCAGGCTGCCTGGTTCGGACCAACACTCAGAGGAGCACTGGCCCGGGGGGGGGTTAAAATAAGATGACCCTCGGGCTCCGGAAACCCAAGGGAAAAAGAGGCTAGGTGGCAAATGGTAAAACCAATGTTGGGCATTGCTGGAAAAGCTTTAATCAAGGCGAACTATCAAGGGGTTCCCATTATAGCCCAACCGCGTAAGGGACGCACAATCCGGGAACATAACACCGATATGACGGAAACTAGGGCGGCAAGAGTGGAACAAAACACTAGGCGAGAGGCCGAGCCTTCCACCCTTTACCAAGTATATAGATGCATTAAGATAACATAGCAATATAATGATATCCCAACAAGTAAATAAATGTTCCAACAAGGAACGGCTCCAATCTTCACCTGCAGCTAACAACGCTATAAGAAGGGCTGAGCAAAGCGGTAACATAGCCAATCAACGGTTTGCTAGGACAATGGTGGGTTAGAGGTTCAATCATGCAATTGGGAGGCTGACAAGCAAATGGTAGGCATCGTAGCAGTGGCAAAGCAAAAGAGCGAGCAAACTAGCATAGCAAAGATAGTAGTGATTTCGAGGGTATGATCATCTTGCCTGCACAGTTGTCAGAGTTGACTGGATCCTCACAAGCAAACTCAACGGGCTCCTCGGTAGCGAACTCGTCTCCCGGCTCTACCCAAAGACAAACAAGCAACAAGGATACAATCAACCACGGGCAAGACCAAGCAATATGATGAAATGACGATATGCTATGCGGGATGCGATGCGGGATGCAAAATGCAAGATATGACAGGAAATGCATGAACCTGGCATCAACTTGGAAAACCAAGTGTGCCACTGGATAGAGGGGATGAAATCGCTTGAAAACGATATAAAGATCATAGGAATCGGAGCTACGGTTTGGAAATGGCAAGCGTTTTAAGATATGACACCGGTATGCGATTTGCAGCAAGTAGGCATCTAAATGCAACGAAATGAACATGCTACAGCCACCAAACATGAAAACAAAATACATGGCAGTGATGTACACAAGATGGTTGACAAAACACTAGCACTGAGCCATAGGCAAATTCATCCATTAAGAGGTTCAAACAAGCATGGCTAAAACGCAAATGCAAAACAGATTCAGACTTAGTGAAATTAACACTAGTCTGAAATTTCAGATCACGATGCTCTCTTCGGAGCAGCAAAACAACATGATAGAAAACCTGAACATGACAAGTAAGAACATGGCATGGAGCTACTCAACAAGCTTAATAAAACACCCAAAGTGACCTGGGGCCAAAAGGGTTCACAAAATACTCTACCGAGCTCACGAACATAGCTCGAACACAATCAGTTTTCAGACTTAGTGAAAACTGAGACACGCTGAAATATAACTCACGAAGGCATGTAAACGAGCTCGATGCACTCACTACGGTGCAAGTCATGGCAAGGAAAGCATATAACCAGCAAGAAGGCACAAAGTGCTAGCTACACATGGCAAGAACAAAGGCATAGCATGCATGGAACACTAACGGTAGCATCGGCAAAATCGCAAACAAGTTGACGATCTGCCCAGATTAACAACGAAGCAAAAGTTGAGCTCGATTGAGTCAACCTAGAGCACTCCACATATGCCAACAAAGACATGGATGGATAGAGCATAACATAAATATCAAAACTCCCTTACTGATCATCCTCAAAAGAGGCACGGATCACTAGGAAACAAGCTGGACATATAGCATCATGAACTAAAATATCCCAGACTTAGTGAAAATCACTAAGTCCCTGAAATCTGCAATCTCAGGTACCTCTCTTCGCAAGCTTGCACAAGACAACACACACATCCTAAAAATGCATGGGTGGCACCTCTGGAAAGAAGACAAAATTCTTAACAATTCATCCCAAAGGGGCACAGGCATATCATGCACGAATTAAACATGACAAAAATGACAAAAGTGCATGATGAACTAACGGATCTGCAATTTAACTCACGAAGCCTCCTTCTAACAGCATTTTGGGTATCAAGATGACCTCAAATGCAAATGATGCAATGGAATGAAATGATGTACATGTCGAGGCGAAGATTTTGATATATCATACGCCCAAAACGGAGCTACGGTTGCGGAGATACAAGCAGTCAAAGATAGCACGAAAATTAGGGTTTCGGGGGAGAGAAGTCAACCGAAAACTCAGATCCAGATCGGGATCTCGCGGGTACTGTTCACCGGCGCGTTTCCCGAGGATGACCAGCGCCGGAGCTCGTCGGTGCCGGCCGGAGTGGGGGAAGAGGAGGCCGGGGTGAGGGAGAGGAGGCCGGAGTGGCGGGCGGCGGGGCCCGGCGCGGCGGCGGCCGGTGCGGTGGCGGCGACAGCGCCGGTCGCCGGAGGTCGGGGAGGCGGCGGCGCCCGAGAGGAGGAAGAGGCGCGGGGGCGCGGGCTCGCGGGGGCCCCTCCTGGGCCTCCCGGGCCGGGACGGCGGCGATGTGGGCCTCGCCCACGTGGCGGCTGGCGAGTGGGCGGCTGCGGCGGCGGACGCTGTCCGGCCGGGGCGGACACGTCCGTCGGTGGAGATCTCAGTTTTTTTTTAAAACTAGGGTTTCGGACGGGGGAAGAAGAGATCCGAATGGAGGGGGTATAAATAGGCATAAGTGGAGCTAGGAGAGTCCAAATGAGGTGCGGTTTTCGCCCACACGATCGTGATCGAACGCTCTAGGACATGGAGCAGAGTTTGGTGGGTTTTGGGCCAAATTTGGGGGGTGTTGGGCTGCAACACACACGAGGCCTTTTCGGTCCCTCGGTTAACCGTTGGAGTATCAAACGAAGTCCAAATGATACGAAACTTGACAGGCGGTCTACCGGTAGTAAACCAAGGCCGCTTGACAAGTCTCGGTCCAATCCGGAAATGTTTAATCCCCACACAAGAAAGAAAGCTAGAAATGGCCACCGGAGGAGAACGAAGCGCCGGAATGCAAAACGGACAACGGGGAAAAATGCTCGAATGCATGAGATGAACATGTATGCAAATGCAATGCACGAGATGACATGGTATGAGATGCATGAAAACGAAAACAACACACGGAGACAAAGACCCGAACCCGAGAAATAAATACAACTTGACACCGGAAACGGCAAGAGTTGGATACAAATATGGAAAGTTACATCTGGGGCGTTACAGCTATGTCACCACTTCGGCGTGTCGAGCCTCCGCTCCGCCACCTCAGGACCGTCTTGGGGGATGGAACCTTGTCCCGCATCAAGCTCGGACCGCGTCATCAATGCCGAACACATTAATCAGCTAAGTCGCTTTCGTGCTCAAAGTTTTAATTTTTAACTTGTCTTCGATTCGACCAAGCATTATAATTTTTTGGAAAAAAGTTGCTTGTAAAAAATCTCCTTGTCAAAACTTTGTTTGTGACATGCAAATTCAAATACCCCATTTACTTGGGGGCTTCCTTCATGAAGCTTTTTCCTCTTGCATATGATTATACTTGTATGGCTTCGTTCCTTGTTCGTGTATTACGCCACAATATGCACCATATTGACTTAAGCGATTTGCAAGCTGGGTTGCCTGGCTCCTGTGCGTACCCCTACGTTTCCGATTGTTCGGCTAGGGAGTAAAGGGAGCACCTCTGCGATTGTCAAGACCGGGTCCTCCGAGCTCTGACCTCATACTGGGTGAAGCTGAAAGCTAGCGCTCTTATTCTTTTCAATCATGGTTGGCACACAACGGAACTCATGAGTACAAACAATCTATTGCATAAGTCTCATAGTAATAATGAGCACCGAAGAAAGGTATCGGTGGGGGTACTATTTTCTTCGAAGATGCTTCTTACACTTTGTTAGTAATATAGCATAAGTTCCCTCAGCGCGCTTTGTCTGTTACAGCCTTATGGCCTGATTGCCTGGTCATCGGAAACACCGTCGATACTCTCGACAGGCGGAGTACATGAAACTTTTTGGCCCTTGGCCGAAGAGGGAGAAGCCGACGGTCGGTTAAGACGCGATTAAAGTTCGGGTGAACACAAATATTATATAAGTACTTTGGTACATACAATCATTATACATAAAATTCTTTTACCCAAGTCACTTGGGGGCTCCTAAAATTTATATGAGCTATTTTATAGTAAATGTGTTTTCTTCTTGGTCATTGCAAAGTCTTTTTCTACCGCTCCTTTTTCGACACAAGTGTGTGGTCAATAGCCAGATAACCCATTTTCTCTTTAGTGATCGCTCGAGTTTAGTTCGCTAAACTGGTCTAACGAGAAGCACTCTGCCTTTGGGATAGGAGGCTGCAGCCGTAGGCTGACCTGCTTGAAGTCTTGAGATCGGATGTGTCATATTAATGCATGACAGAAGCACAATTTTTTCCCCAATTTTCGGATTGGCACCGAACACTTGATCTTGTTCGGACGTCAAGTTTTTACTGACGTTTTTTGGTTTTCCAAGCTTATGGCACTTTTAAACTATTTATGTGTTTTAGGCACAAGTCTCACAGTGCAACGTCGGACACCTTTAGAGATTCGACAAAAACATTCTCGGATATTGCTATATATGCATCGGTGTCGAATTGTGTCTTCGGTCGATAGTTGGGTTGCCCGGCTCCTGCACTTGCCTCCTACATTCTACTGTGTTCGGCTAGGTGTGCAAAGGGAGAACCACTGCGATTGTGCTTCCAGCTCACTTGGTTAAGCACCTCAGTGGAGAAAGCCGAAAACTGACTGTCACAATAAGCGTAAACTGGTCAGCGATCCGATGACTGTATTAAATGACGGGTCATTCATAACATTGGCCGAAGTGTTTATGGCTTGACCTCGACTGTCGTCGAACACTACCGGGGGCTAGTAACTGCCCCCCAAACTAAAATCCTCAATATTTTGCTCTTACATTAGAGCTAAGGTTTCATGATCATGCTTAGCATGACAACCCAAAGAAAGGGACCGATAGCGGGACTATTTTCTTTGGAAAGACATTTCTTATGTTAAACAGTAATATAACATGTCTCTCTGTGTACCTTTGTTTATAAAACCATATGGCCAGATTGCCTTGTTTGTCGTAAATCTTTGCCCTTATAAAGGCCTTATAAAGTAGGACAAACACTCCTCGGCTACTAGCTGAGGAGGTGGAAGCCGATGGTCGGTCAACAAAGTTTTGTACAATGCAGATCCGAGCATTAATGATGTAAAGTACTTGGATACATAGAGTCATTACACATAATTTGTGATTTTACTATGGATATCGATCCTTAATTCGGCCACTCGTGCCCGCATTAAGGATCGGGGGCTACTGGGCTTCGGGCTTATTATTTAAACATATTAAAGGGGCACATCGATCCCCTGATCTGGCGTTGCCACCCGACCAGTGTCCCGGGGGCTACTGCATTGCCTGTTCAATGCAGAAAATTTTAAGTGCAATACAGTTGCCGAGGAGATTTTGATCCTCAGGTTGGTCGGCCGCACCCAACCTGAGTCTCGAGGACTGAGCACGCCGCTTTTTGTGTCCCGAAGTATTCTGCCGAGCTAGGACTTGATCCTCAGGCTGATTTTGTAAATCAACCTGAGTCTCAGCGGCTACTGGGATCAGCGGTCTTACATCATCCTTCAAGTGCATCTCGGGTTTTAAACTGATACACACCTTGAGGGCTACTGGCTATATATCTCGGTAGAGAATAAATTGCACCAATAAAAAATATTGACAAAAATCGGCCCACAGTCGGGGTGGTGCACCACCGCGGAAGCAGTCCGGCATAAAGCTCGGGCGCTAGTGGCTGGCTCCATAGAGGACATTTCCGGAATTAAGCTCGGCTAAACTCCTTCAACTTTTTTTGGACCAAGATGATCTATGACATCTTGGATATAGTCCGGCATTGGAGCTTGGACACAGTCCAGCGTTGGAGCTCGGATACATTTCGGCGTTGGAGCTCAGAAGCAGTCCAGCATTGGTGCTCGGCTACAAAAGATACCTCGAATGCAGTCCGGCGTTGGAGCTCAGACGCAAGAGGACACTGCCTCCCGGGAACAACTTCAAACCCGAGGTGTGGCATAAAAATAACAAGGCATTGATAAAGGCCGGAAACTTAAAGGGGCTCCTTGGATACCCGACGTGTAAACCCGTCGAATGCATTTCGGCAATCCTTAAGATCGAAGATGAGAATATTTGTTGAACCAGTTTTCAAGACCGACAACCGAAGATGAAGAAGAGTTCGGAAGAATTGAGGAGCGTCCCTAACTTGAAGACCAGTTCAGGGGGCTACTGAAAGTGTCCTGGACTAGGGGGTACTCACCATGTCATCTCCCGATCCATTAGATTGGGCCGAGGACCCCCATGGCCGTATACTCATGGGCCAGTTCGGACAGTTGCTGCATACATGGAAGATTCCACAAGACTTGGTGATCTAGACAAGGACTCCTCCCCACCGGCGTATTCGGCTAGGACTCTTGTTATCTTAGGCCTCTGGTGTATTATATAAACCGAGGCCAGGCTAGTCGATATATGATATACATATAATCATACCATAGGCTAGCTTCTAGGGTTTAGCCTCTATGATCTCGTGGTAGATCAACTCTTGTAATACTCATATCATCAATATCAATCAAGCAGGACATAGGGTATTACCTCCATCAAGAGGGCCCGAACCTGGGTAAAACATCGTGTCCCCTGCCTCCTGTTACCATCGATCTTAGACGCACAGTTCAGGACCCCCTACCCAAGATCCGCCGGTTTTGACACCGACACCTTTCTTGAAGACGGTGAGGGAGAAGGGGATTCAGCGAAGAGTGAAATGATGGTTGCTTTGTCCGTCAAACTTAGACTGCGGGGAGGTGGGGTTTTGTGATACAACGGCTCGTTACTGCCATGCTACGACCGGGGTGACTCTCCACCTGCATACTGCCTTCTAATTTGGTGGATGGCATTTGAGCCTATGCGCTGCATGGCCCGCATGTCGGTGAACAAAAGTATAACGGCATTCAGTAGAGGGAGACGTTTCAATGACCTAGGAGGAGCCAGAAGCGGTAGAGTGTCTCCACTGTACTAGTAGTAATTGTTTTTCTGGGTAGCTGTAGAGTGTCCCCGCTGTACTAGTAGTAATTGTTTCTCTGGGCCCAAGACAAAATAGCCCATCCACACTAGTAAATAGTAAAATCAATTCAAAAGCCCATATATTTACTGAATTGACGGATGGGTATGTCGAAGAGCAAAAAAAAGGAGTTTCAAGTGGGCAAAAGAGCTTCTGAATGTGCCGGGCGTCTATTTACAACATATTGTGGTCATAATCCAGTAAATTTTATGACCCAGGATGTTCATTCTATGGACCTGACCGATCCATTTGACTGTGACTGCCGAAAACAGTGTTGGAGTTAGATGTTGTTGCCCTTTTCAATCTGGTTTTTTTGTAAACCTGATGAACAATTAACCCTCGTGCTTTTGTACAGTTTGTAAGATGGAGTTAGATGTTCCTGCCCTTTTTAACTCAGCTGTGACTGTCATATTTTCTTTGAAACAAGGAAAATGGCATCACTCTCGCCGGCTGCTTGAGCTCACTGTGCATTACAGAAGCCAAGTGATTAGCCCCCACCAGCACCCACAAACTTATTTTGAACTAGCACATCAAATGGGCTGTAAATTTTCATAGGAAAGGCTGCATGACCGTGATAGATTTGGATTCTGACATTTGGGACCCGTGAGGAAATAGCCTATCCAAGGTGGTGTCGACTTACTAGCCAGTCAACAAACGATTCTGCCTACCAGCCGTTGGATTGACATCCAACATCTGTCGTGTATCTTCTATCTCATGTCTTCTTCTTCCTCCAGCCGCCCAAACCAAACCACCCCGTCGGCTCTGCCTGCTCCCGCCTCCCATGGCTGGCTGCGCCTCCGCCGCCCTACTGTACGTACCCTCCAAAGTTGGCCAGTCCCTCCCTTTATTCCCCCACACGTCCTGTTATTCTCCGGCGACATCAGCCCCAACACGCACCCGCGCCCGAACCAGTCAACCCTCGTACTCCCCTCCGCCTGCGACTGGACCGGCGCATCTTCAATGACTCCTGTTCGTTCCGTCCGAGGCCTCGCCGTCGTCCTCCGCCTTACGGCCTTGGTTCGCTTGACATGCGCAGTGCACCGCCCTCTTCGGTTGTCAACATCGTCAACAACCGAGAGGAACAAGGAGATGACTGTGCGTGGAGAGGATGACAGTAGGGACCCACCAGCATCATGGCAGTACGCAAGCAAGTGCCTCTATAGTACAAGCCCAAAAATATGGTTCCTCCTAATGGTTGGACATCTGGGGCTCACACCACTGTCAACATAGTCAATAAATGAGAGAATTACACTATGAGCGGCTGACACCAGGGACCCAACAAGTCGCACGGTTTTTTTTGAGGAACAAGTAGTTGTTATTTATACTGGTTTTAGTGATGGATGGGGGTAACAACGGGGCTGTGCGGGGGTTGTGGCCCGTCTAGCCATGGTTTTATTTATGTTTACCACATCATGAGCCCAGTTGTGTTTTTTTCTTGCTGAAAATGTCTAGCCCAGTTCTTTTTTTTTAAGAAATACCCAAACAAGGCCTACTTGCTTTATCGGCCCTGCTGGGCTGCAAATCTTTCAAGACGAGGAGAGTTTCATTCGGTTTGCCCAGAAATGGGCTGTAAATTTTTAAAACACATCAAACCGGGAATTAGTTTCAATTTTTTTTCATTACAAGATCTTAAATTCCATTGATTTTTATGCATGGACAATTATTTGGATTTTATATTTATATAAATTATTTTTCAAAATAGTTTGAATGTGAATCAATATTTCTGGATTAAAAACAGTTGACCACACCAAAATATGCAAAATTTCGTATACTTTTTAACCATGGCCACAATATGGGGTGTAATGCTAACAAAAAGAAGATGGGCTCCAAAAAAATTCTTAAGAATTAGCAAATGGGCTGTACATTATTAGAAATAATGGCAGATGGGTTGTATGCTATTTTCCACAGATTTGAGGTTGACTTGTGCGCCAACTATAGGTTGACGCGTATGCTTTCATAAAAAAAAGGTTGACGCACACGCAACGCCCTGTCAACTTAGTCAACACACGAGAGCAGTGACTGTTGGATGTCCATCCAACGGCTGTCGTGCTTCTTCAATCTCTGCTCTTCATGCTCCAGCCACTCAAACAAGCGCCGGTGGGACTGCCTGCTTTCTCCTCCCGCGGCCGGCTATGCTGCCGCGCAGGCCTCACGGCCCCACCGTACTCCCATCGCTGGCCTAGCCATCCCTCTACTCACCCACACATGTTGTTATTCTGCGGTGACGGCAGACGAACCAGTAAACCCTCGTACTCCTCCACGTGGGAAACAACAGATGAGTATTCCCTGGCTCTGTGTCGTTCCCTTCCTAGGCCTCGCCATCGTCCACCGCCCTGGTGCTCTCGGTGCGGCCTGGTCAATGTGCTCAATGAACGACATCCATCGGAAGTGGATTGTACATGGAGAGGCTGACAGCTAGGTCCACGGCCGCACGCAAGGAAATGCCTCCTTATTACACGCAAAATAATGATTCCTCCACCTGACAGCTAGGACCCACGGGAAGGGCCTCTGTATTTCGCGAAAAAAACGTTCCCCCGCTGACAAGTCGGACCCACCAACTATATCTTCGCACGCAAGGAAGTGCCTCCTTATTACGCCCAAAAAAATGAATACCCCCCTACTAGCTGGGACCCACCATATTGTTGGGCTGACTTGTGGGCCTACTAAGTTGACGGCGACGGAGGGCTTTGTCAACTTAGTCAATACTCCAGTGACCGTATGATGTCCATCCAACGGCCATAGTGCTTCTTCAACCTCTGATCTTCTTGCTCCAGCCGCCCAAAGCAGCGTCGGTCGTGCCGCCTACTCCTGCCTCCCATGGTCGGCTGTGCTACCACAGAGGCCTCACCGCCCCCATACTACCCCCACCACTGGCCAGGGCATCCCTCCACTCACCCACACCCAATGTTATTCTGCAGCGACGGCAGCCTCACACCGCAGTCGAACCAGTGAACGCTCGTACTCCTCTCCGCGTGGGCATCCACTACCGCGTCTTGCTCGGCTCCGTGTCGTCCCCTTCCTAGGCCTCGCCGTCGTCCACCACCGTGGTGCTCTCGGCGTGGCGTGGTCAATGTGGTCAATGACCGACTTCCATCGTAAGAGTACTGTACATGGAGAGGCTGACAGCTGGGTCCACGGCAGCCGCAAGGAAGTGCCTCCTTATTACGCGGAAAATAATTATTCCTCGACCTGACAGCGGGGACCCACCGGACGGGCCACCAGTATTTTGCGAAAAAAAATCGTTTCCTCCTGACTGCTAGGACCCACCGGACGGGTCACCATATTTTGTGAAAAAAACGTTCCCCCGCTGTCAGCTCGGACCCACTGGAAGTGCCTCCTTATTACACACAAAAAAATGAATACTCCCCCGGCTAGCTGGGACCCACCTTGGTGGGAGGCTGACTTGTGGGCCTACTAAGTTGACGGGGATGAAGGGCTTTGTCAACTTAGTCAATATGAACGATTCCAGCTCCAGTGACCATACAATGTCCATCCAACGGCCGTAGTGCTTCTTCAACCTCTGGTCTTCTTGCTCCAGCCGCCCAAAGCAGCGCCGGTCGTGTCGCATGCTCCTGCCTCCCGTGGCCGGCTGTGCTGCTGCAGAGGCCTCATCACCCCTACTATTCCCACCGCTGGCCAGGCACTGCGACGACGGCAGCCTCACACCGTAGCTAAACCAGTGAACCCTCGTACTCCTCTCCGCGCAGGCTTCCACTGTCGCGTCTTCCCCGGCTCTGCGTCGTCCCCTTCCTAGGCCTCGCCGTCGTCCACCGCTGTGGTGCTCTCCGCGCGGCATGGTCAATGTGGTCAAGGAACGACTTCCATCGGAAGAGTACTGTACGTGGAGAGGCTGACAGCTGGGTCCACGGCCATAGTCAAGTTTTTTTGTGATTTGCCAAGTAAGTCGCTTTGTCAGGCCTGTTGGGCTGCAAATCTTTCAAGACGAGGGGAGCTTTCATTCAGCTGGCCGAGAAAATGGCCCATCAGTAATGAGAAATGGGCTGTCCATTTTTAAAACACATCAAACCGGCAATTAGTTTCAAATATATTTTTTTCATTTCAAGATTTTAAATTACATTAATTTTTATGTGTGGAGAATTTGTTGGATTTTATATTGATATACATTTATTTTTAAAATCAGTTTGAATGTGAGTCGAAATTTCGGGATTAAAAATAGTTCGGACCACGCCGAAATATACAAAATTTCGTATAATTTTTTAACCGTGGCCACAATATGGGCTGTAATGCTAACAAAAAGAATATGGGCTCCAAAAAACCTTAAGAATTAGCGAATGGGATGTAAATTATTAGAAATAATGGCAGATGGGTTGTATGCTGTTTTCCATAGATTTGAGGCTTTCCTAAAAAAAGGTTGACGCACAAGCACTGACTGTTGGATGTCCATCCAACGGCCGCCTTGCTTCTTCAGTCTCTGCTCTTCCTGCTCCAGCCGCTCAAACAAGCGCCGGCGGGACTGCCTGCTCCCTCCTCCCCACGGCCGGCTGTGCTGTCGCGCATGCCTCACCGCCCCAATGTACTCCCATCGCTGGCCTAGCAATCCTTCTACTCACCCACACCTGATGTTATTCTCCGGCGATGGCAGACGAACCAGTAAACCCTCATACAGTCGTACTCCCCTCCGCGTAGGAAACAACTGCTGAGTCTTCCCTGCCTCTGTGTCGTTCCCTTCCTAGGCCTCGCTGTCGTCCACCGCCCTGGTGCTCTCGGCACGGCCTGGTCAACGTGGTCAACGACCGACATGCATCTAAAGTGGACTGTACGTGGAGAGGCCGACAGCTGGGTCCACGGCCGCACGCAAGGAAATGCCTCCTTATTATGCGCAAAATAATGATTCCTCCACCTGACATCAGGGACCCACCGAAAGGGCCTCTGTATTTCGTGAAAAAAACGTTACCGCCGCTGACAGCTCGGACCCACCAGCTATATCTTCGCACGCAAGGAATTGCCTCCTTATTACGTACAAAAAAATGAATACTCCCCTTGTTAGCTGGGACCCAGTATAGTGGCAGGCTGACTTGTGGGCCTACAAAGTTGACGGGGACAGAGGGCTTTGTCAACTTAGTCAATATGCACGATTCTAGCTCCAGTGACCGTACGATGTCCATCCAATGGCCGTAGTGCTTCTTCAACCTCTGGTCTTCTTGCTCCAGTCGCCCAAACCAGCGCTTGTCATGCCTCGTGCTCCTGCCTCCCGTGGCCGGCTGCGATGCGACGAAGGCCTCACCGCCCCCTACTACTCCCACCGCTGGCCAGGCCATCCCTCTACTCACCCACACCCCCTGTTATTCTACAGCGACGGCAGCCTCACACCGCAGCGAACCAGTGAACCCTCGTACTCCTCTACGCATGGGCATCCACTGCTGCGTCTTCCCCGGCTCCGCGTCGTCCCCTTCTTAGGCCTCGCCGTCGTCCATCGCCTAGTGCTCTCGGTGCGGCGTGGTCAACGTGGTCAAGGAACGGCTTCCATTAGACGTGGACTGTATGTGGAGAGGCTGACAGCTGGGTCCACGGCTGCAACAAGGAAGTGCCTCCTTATTATGTGCAAAATAATTATTCCTCCACCTAACAGCGGGGACCCACTGGACAGGCCATCGTATTTCGCGAAAAAAATGTTTGCCCCTGACTGCTGAGACCCACCAGCTACATCTTCGCACGCAAGGAAGTACGTCTAGGCAAAAAAACGATTCGCCCCCCTGACTGCTGGGAACCACCAGCTACATCTTTGCAGGCAAGGAAGTGCCTGACAGTCGGGACCCACCTGGTCGAAGCGTACGTAGCGTTGTCATTCTAGTCGCGAACATGTACGTACATATATACTGGTGGATGTAGAGGCATGCACGTGTCGTAGTAGAGGCGCGTACGTGTCGTAGTAGAGGCACGCACGTAGCATGTACACGTACATACATCGTCCAGCGCGCAAGAAAGAAAATATGGCCACATATGTGTACATACGGGCAGGGTCTCGAACACCAACTCACGCATACGTACGGCCAGGGATCGTGTACATGGATGGGTCGGAATGGAGAAACAATGTCGTCGCCGTGTTCATGGGGAGGCAAAGGAATGCGTCGTGTTCATGGGGAGGCAACGGAATGCGTCGTGTTCATCGGGAGGCAACGGAACGCGTGGGAGCTAACCTGCTGGGTCGGAATGGAATGCGTGGTCGTGTTCATCGGGAGGGCTTGGACGGAACAGGCAATGGAAACGAGGCCTGGCGTACCGCACAACGGAGGAAATGAACCTCCTACGTTCGAAACGGGGTCCTGTTGATTAGGAGGGGTCTGGCACATCGCAAAACGGAGGAAACGGACCTCCTAGAGTCGAAACAGGGGTCCTGTTGATCGGGAGGGGTGTGGCGTACCGCAAAACAGACGAAACGGACCTCCTACGGTCGAAATGGGGGTCCTGTTGATCGGGAGGGGTGTGGCGTACCGCAAAACGAACGAAACAGACTTGTGTTGGAGCGCTACAGTCGAAATGGGGGTCCTGTTCATCGGGAGGGGTGTGGCGTACCGCAAAACAGGACTCCACGGGATACTGTTCATCTCCACCGTCGACCTCCTCCAGCCTCCACGGGCTACCGTCGACCTCCTCCTGCATCCACGGGCTCCTGTTCATCCAACCTCCACCGCATGCTACTCCATCGGCTACTGTTCAACCACCCCTCCACCATCTACTGTTCATCCAGCCCTCCACACCACGGGGTCCTGTTCAACCACCCCTCCATGGGCACCCCTCCACCGTCTACTGTCCATCCAGCCCTCCACCACACCATGGGGTCCTATTCATCCAGAGGCAACGCCACCACTCACTGTTCATCCAAACCCCCCCATAACGCTCACTGTTCATCCTAAAGGCAGCATCCATCGGCTTCAGTTAGCAGCAGTAGCGAAGGAATCGCTCGATCGGGTTCAGTTAACAGCCATCGATCGATCGCTCGGGTTCAGTAACGCGTAGCCTGCAGTGCAATCGCTCGGGTTCAGTTAGAGCCCAACGCCTCGCTCGGGTTCAGTTAGAGCCAACGCCTAACACACACACGCGTACGTGTATGAGCGAAACGTGCATCGCTCGGCCTCCGACCTCCCACCATAACCGGGAAATCGCCGAAATTTTCCTCGCCCTCACTTCTACCATGATTTTTCCGTCATGGACGGCCCAAAGAATGTCATCCAGCTGCGTCTCCGGCCCGCCCAGGACGAAAATCCCATTTTCTGTCATGATTTTTTGTCATAGAAGTAGGAGCCCACCACATCTATGATGATACCGGGTTTTGTCACAATTATCGTCATAGAAGTGTCATATGTATGACAGAAGAAAAAAATGCGTTCAGCCCAAAATGTCACGGATGTGACTTTTTTTTTGTAGTGTGTTGTCGTCTTAGGTTCCCGAGTTTTCATCTCTGCACGATGAGTTGAGAGATGGCCGTGGTGTTGAGGGTGCTGGTTATGTTCCCCCTGGCCCTAGAAATGCTAGTACTTCACAGAGGCAGGGTTTTGGTATTGATGTTGCTGTTTCTGCGTTGGAGCGCGCTGAGCATATTTTAAGTAATGTGTGTTCTGAGCTGCAAAAGATCCCAATGACAGTTGAGCATCTGAGCTGTATCAATGGTATCCTTCCTGAAGGTCATCAATTTAACATTGAGGAAGCAGTGGACTATATTGAGATGGAGAGAATTTTTATTGGTGATATGTGTGACGGTGCTGCTGGTCTAGTTCAGAGCTTGGTTCATCTATTGAACAACATGAAGCGTTTCAAAACTATGCAGGACTCTCATTGCAAGCCATATGAAGAAAGCGCAGATGTTGTTATCAGGCAGATTGAGCAGGATGAGGCTGCTGCAACTGACAGCAGGGCTGGTGATGGTACCGAGGCTAATGTTTCTGATCACGAAACGAATGATGTTGGCTTGGAGCACCCTTTTGTTGATGTGAGTCAGTCCTTGGTGTTTGCAATTTTTACTATGTTGTTCTGCTGTCAGTATTGTAGTTGAACTTTCTCATCTTCATCTGTTTATTAATTTTTCTTCCATGCAGATTGAGTAGGATGAGGCTGCTGCCACCGACAGCAGGGCTGATGATGGTACTTAGGCTAACGTTTTTTATAACCATACAAACGATGTTGGCTTGGAGCACCCTGTAGTTGATGTGAGTCAGTCCTTGGTGTTTGTATGTTTTCACTATGTTGTTCTGCTATCAGTATTGTAGTTGAACTTCCTCATCTTCATTTGTTTATTAATTTTTCTTTTCATGCAGGAGACCACTCATAGTGTTGAGGCTGCTGTAGACGGTGGAGTTAATGATGCATCTACTGATAAGTGCAAGGTTATTTTTATTTTTATTTTTATTGTGTTTATTCATATTTTCTTGAATTTTCATGCGCACCAATGTGCCTTGCTTGTTCATTTTTCCATCCCACACCGTTAAGAGTTTGCAGGTGGTACCTACCTTTTTTGTTACTATGGTTTAATTCCTTGTGTTTATTGTTGCTAATAATAGCATTGTTTTTTTGCTTCATTACATATGAAATCAGGGTCCTGTTGTTGGCGACGAGCCTTGTTCGCCCGTTGGTGATGTTGCTTTGAATGTTAGTAGAAGCAATATCGATGATGTTGCTGTGAATGCTTCTAAGGTTTGTTTTTCTGTGCACCTCTTGCTACCTTATTTTTTATTGTTAGTTTTTCTCATATTATTCGCTTTTTCTGAATTTTTATTTCTTCAGATGTCTGATGTTGAGCGTGAGGCTGTCGTTAGTGGTGGAGATGATGCTCGTGGTGTTCCATTGAGTAGTGGGCGCGAAGTTGGTACCAAAGTTGCTGATGAGGATGTTGGTGCTGCCAGCATACTTGATGCCAAATCGTCTGGTGTTGGTATTGCTGGGAATGAAAATGTTTCTGATTGTGAAGATTTGCCGCTGGAGAATTTCCCGCCTGGAGGTCTTGATTATGGTGATGCAATGCAAGATGCCTCTAGCATGGAGGAGGTGCCATCCGAGGATGATGATTTACTTCTGTCGATTTCTTTTGGCCCCTTGACGCGCTCGTGTCCTCCCAGGATTTTTTTTCTACAGACCCTGAAAGCGCAGCGATATTGGTGTCCTCTCAAGATCTCCCATCGTCAAACCCTATAACTGGAGGCATATTGGTCTCATCACAGGAGCTACCATCGTCGTCAAATGCTGATAGTGCAGGTAAGGACTTGTAAATGAGGTGTACTTCTCAATTTTGGCATTTTGGGCATGTTCACTTGTAGTGCTTGAACTTATTATTTTTCTTCTTTTTCTACAAGCAGAAAGTGGTAATGTTGTTAAGGTTGATATGTTTTTCTTCGTTGTTACAAGGTTGCGCATGAACCGTACAAAACAGTTAGTTTGGGATTTTGCCCGTACCATTTTTGTCTCTTTTTCTTTCTTTCATATGATTATTGTTGTTATTGCAGTAGTTTTAATTCATGTACTCTTTCTGTGTTTTGCTAGTCACAAGCCGATGTTTCAAAATAAAGAATGTGATGCCAATGTTGGTTCTATTGCTTAAGCATTTGTCCCCACTGGCATGCTCAACTCAGACAGTGCTGACGTTGTTTTATATTCTCTACGTCAGAAGTACCGAGACACTAACAAGTTGATAGTTCCCAGATGGGTGACGGTGAGTATTTTGCTTTGTAGATAGGATGATAACTTGTTTTGCCAATTTTCTAATTGTTGCTGTTCTTTTTGTATAACAGACCAAGATCCGTGATGGAAATATTGATCCCAATGTGCTAAATTGGTTCATGAGATCGGGTGTTGATGTTTTGACCAAGTAGGTGAACTTGAACTTTTTGTACTCATCAACTAGAACTGTCCTGTTTTCTTGCAAGTTTGGGAGGTGGGTGAATGAACTTGAGCAGCCTACTTTTACCCCTGCACTTATGAATGATGTGTGCTTATTTTTTTTTGAAGCTGAACTTATTGCCGCAAGGAAACTGAACTGATATGTTTGTTGCAATTTTAACTTGAGTAGCATATTTTTTTGTAGTGTTTTGCTTACTCAATTAGAACTTATTATTATCTTTTTTTTGTACTTCTGAATTTCAATTTCCTTCTTTTATTTTATTGTTTGGAGGCTGAATTTTTTATTTCATTATGATTTGTTAAATTAATTTTTCCTCTGCGATTTTTTTGTCAGCTTCTTTTCCCTACTTTTGATCTTCCGTGATTTGCGGCTACCATGAAGCCTAGTGAAGAATCTGGGCATTGGTGCTTGATTGTTCTGAATCTAAGGTTCCGTCATTTCGAGTGTCTTGATTCACTGCGCGATGAAACCTGGAGTGATGCAGTTAGATTCTTAAGGACTATGACATATAACATCAAGAAGCTTTGGAGGGAGTCCAGCGTAGACAGGGCCAAACCATTCTCGCTGGTGCATATTGATGGTTTCTCTTGCGAGTTTGTGTGGGTGCCGCAGCAGAAAAACACGTGAGTATCCGTTTTTAATGATTTTTTGTTAGTTGTTTTTGTTGCTGGGAGGGTGGTGTTTTTGTATTTTCGGATTTGTGATGTACCCTTTTGTATTTCCTTTTGTTAACAGGCATGATTGTGGATTCTTTATGCTACAAAGCTGCAAGACCTATCATTGCCGGGAGGATGGAGTGATTGAAATGTTGGATTATAGCCATGAAGACATTCTTGACATTAGGAAGACTTTCCTGTATACCTGCACAACTAGTGATGTGTTTGATGTCGACTTTCGTGGTTTGTTTGGCATCGAACCTTGTACGTAATGCAAGTCCTTTTGTAATTTTTTGCAGCTTGTACTTCTTGATTGGTACTATCATGAATTATGTATTTGAACTTTTACCCTTGATGCGTTCATTTTTTTTTATTTTTGCAGGTGAGTGGCTGGATCTTGATGAGCATGACTACAGGATCTTTGGCAGCTAGTTCTCGGAGCTCAAGCGCGTATCTATTGAGCTTAGCCAGGGGCGTTCTCCAGAAAAGACAAGGTCTGGTGTTATTAAGGGGTGGTTGGGAGCTCTTAAAGGTTCTATGGCTGCTTTTGCAGAGAGCCCCTCTACACCCAAGAATCCCATTGAGGAATTGATAGACAGCGATGATGATGCGTTTGATAAGATTGTTGGCATGGGAAGAGTCACCAGGAGTGCTACTGCTGCCAAGGGTTTATCCCCACTTGCTGGAATAGTGGCCCTTAGAGCTGGTGGTGATAGGAAGGATCCTGCTTTGGATTCTGGCAATGTTACAAGCACGAAGCGTGCACCCAGAGCTCCTATAAAGTTTTGCTCCCCTGTGCAGCAGCTTCACCCTCATAAATTCCCTCACCTGGAGAAGGCTCGCAAGTTGTATAATTTGTTGCTTAGCGATGAAGCATGTGAGAGGTATGCCGAGTGAGTATCTCTCATTATGTTTCCTCTTCTTTTCCTCTGTTGTTTGTAACTGCTAGATAAATGTGACCTGAACTGTTACTTTTTATACAACTTGAACGGCTCTGAATGCCTTATCTTGCTTCCCCTGCTTTTTGTTCTTGTCCGTGCTGCAGGAATACATTCTCAATGATACCTCAGCCCGATGATAGCGTAACCGGCTTCACTGGGAAACGCATCTGGGAAGTTTTTGCACCTGGGCAAATGATGGAGGGTGATGTAATGGACTTCCTCATTGATGATTGGAAGAAAGATCCCCATAGAAATGTTGATTTTGCGTCTGGGAAAAGGGTATTGCTGAGTCCATATTTCATCAAGGTAACCAATCAGATCGTTTGTTTCTGTTAAACAAGACCGCCTATTGTTTTACGAGTTTTGATAATACTTTGCTTTGTTTATCCTTCTCCCCTATCTATTTCTTTTTTGGCTTTTTTGCAGGTTGTGCTTGACTGTACGTTTTACGGTGATGAAAATAAAGAGTTTAATGTGAAGAGTGCAGCGAGAGATTTCAAGAGCTATGTTAAATATAATGAAGACTTGCTCAGTGCCGACCTTGTGAGATCTACTAGCTGATTTTTGGTTTTAATTGTTTGTTGTCATGCTGGTTTTTATTTTGAATATTTAACATCTCTTTTTTGGTCATCTGTTTTTAGATCATGATGACTCTATTCAAGCCTATGGTTTTACCAAAGGATAAGAAAGTGAACCAATTTTCCTTATATGTCATGAATCGGTACCGAAGTAGCATCGACATCCTTGACTCTTTACCTTATCCGAAGAACCATCGTCGTCAAAGAACACCTACCATAAAGACTACGAGAAGATTGTGAGTGACATTTATTATCTGTACTGGATTAATTTTTCCACATCTTTGTTTCTGCTTTTTCTTAGACCTGGAAATGTGTGGTTTCTTTTCTTTTTTTACAGATCTCTAGGATGGTCCAAGTAATGAAGGTTGTGTATGGTGATGCTCAGTACAATGCGAGCAAGCAGCCCAAATGGGAGCTTTTTGTAAAGAAACCAACGTTTGTGAAGGTTCCACTTCAAGGGGCGAATGAATGTGGCCATTATACTCTGAAGTATGTAGGATCCTATGATGGTGAAAAAGATCGTTGGGAACATTTGAGATAATGATGTGGGTTCTAGTTGAGCTTTTCACTTTTCTATGTTTGGCTGATTGTGTATTCTTCTTTTTAATGTGTCATGATTTTTGATAATTTGTTTATTGTTTTGCAGCCTCGTATTGTTGATTGCAAGACTGAGGATCTATATAGAGTTATGTTCAACCGGAATAACCAGCTTCTGGTGACGGAGCTTCCCAAGGAGTTTCAGCCTTTGGCTCTTGGTGCATAGAAGAAATGGTCTCATTCGTGTAGTGAAATGGATAGTTGTGTGATATATCTCTTGAAAGCATTGTAGGCTTTGATTGTAGTGTTTGGATGTCTTTGATTTTTGATAGTTGTGTGATATATCACTTATGTATGTTTCATTGGGAATTCGTTCTGGTTAAGTTCTATTTTTTGTACTGAAGTCTTGTAAACTAGTTGAACTGAAAACACGTTTTCCCAAGTTCATTACGAGTTGTTGCTGGAAAAGTGAGATTTATTTTATTTTCATCTGTCCCAACCTAGGTTGGACCTTTATAGTTTCTGTACCCTCTTTTCTTGTACTTATAGTATAGTTATGTTAGTACTGAATTGTAATGTCGTTCATTGTAAGGCTTTTAAAATTTGGTGTCACGATGGCACTTTTGGATCTAGCGTGAGTGGAGTGACACTTCCTTGTTATGTAGAACTTATTTCATATAATGTATTAGAACTGAAGTTTTTTTTGGGATTGAAATTATTTACGACCAAGTTGTTACGTGATCTCTAGCCAGATTTTATTTAAGTATAAGAAATTTAGCAAAATTTGAGAGCCAAATTTTTGTTTGAACTTCTTGAATTTTAGTAGTTGAACTTCATAGTAAAAGTTAAAGCACTGGTTTAAATTAGCTACATTTAGCAGATAGACGTATAAAGTTCATAATGACTTCACTAGTCAATGTGGGCTGATGCTTCTGTTGTTTGTTTTTTGTTAATTTTTGTCCTTGGTTTAACTGTAATCTATTTAGTTGAGTCTTGGCCTTCTTTCTCAAGGCATTAATTGGTATCATCATAGCACTTGCCGAATAAACTAAGTTGTACTGAGATTTCAATTGTGCCGGTACTTTGATCATTTTATTTTCTTGTGTTCTTTGAAGCTAGTGCCTCACTGGTCAATGTGGGCCGATGCTTCTATTGTCTTTCTTGTGATTTTTCTCCATGGTCAAACTGATATCTTTTTGATTTAGTTTTGGCCTTCTTTTTTCTAGGTTGTGGTTCTTCTCAAGGCAATGTTTGGTATGATCATAGTACTTGCCTTATAGACTAAGTTGTACTAACATTTCAGTTGTACTATTACTGTTATTCTTTAGTGTGTCAATGCTTTTTGGAATGTGAACTGAAGCTTCCCGTTCCTTTTTATATTTTGTAGAATGAATGTACCATTTGTTCAAGTGTACCAGAACCCTCAGTCCTAGCATACTAGTGACTAGGAAATATGTACTGATTGTTCTTTGCTTTTCCTGTTTGCAGTACTCAGTAAATTTCTAACTACTATTAGGACGATGCTGTTAGTAGTGAATGTTGTCTTCGGCTGAAACTTAGTCTTTTTAGTGTTCTTCTGAAACTAAAAATTGATTTCTTAGTGTGATAGTACTACCGTAAATGTCTAAGCTGTACTAAGCGTCCAATTCTACTATTTGTTGTTGTACTTAGTTAGTCTGCCACTGCTTTTGTTTTGTTGTGAAAATATCCATGTGTGATTTTTGTTTCTGCATGACTAGTGTTGCGTGGCAGCCATCAAGTTTCAACTTCAACCTTCTTCAACTTCAAATGATTGATGAACAAAATAGGAAGCTAGCAAACTTGTTGAACGACATAAGCAAACGATGTACATGATAGACATAGGCAAACTTGTTCAAACCCTGACACACATAACATAAGGTAGCTGGTTCAACATAACGAAAGCAAACTACAAATCTGAAACAACAATATTAAGGATAGGCAGAAGTGCGAGCAACATGAATGCAGACTTTCATGCATCTTCATCCCGCGAAGTTGCAGTGGTAGTAGGGGTCAGCCTCCTGCTCTTTTGAAATATCCCAACCTGTCATGATGTTGTCGATTGTCTTCCATGACCTGTACGTGGTGTACGCATCTATTCCTGTGTACATGATGAGGTTGTCTGGTAGCGGGCTAGTCCCCCATTGTTTGTGTTCTGCCTTGTCCATCTTCTTCTTCATGCCGCTGTAGAATGGGTGGATTATGCCGCATGCAACATCGGCCAAGGAGTTGTAGTATTTGCTGGTCTTTGGATCTTTCCACTTGCGCTGCATGTCAATGAAGTTGTTGGGGTTGATCTCCAAACCAGACTTGTTCAGCATCCGCTTGTCACCTCCAATGCTGAAACCGACAAATGTGTACAATTTCTCCTCCTACAGGAAGTCTTTGAGGCGCTTGGGCCTGCAAGGGGGGAGACACACATTTAAAGATTAGTCTTCTTTTTCTGAATATTTAAATCTTCTGCTTTTTGGTTTTGAAAGTGATAATCCATGAGGTAGATGCTTATATAGTATAAGTCATGGATGAATGTAGTCCAGAAACTAGTACACAAAGTCCTGAAATTAAATTCAACTACACCATGTTATTTTTCTTTTTTGCTATCTTCAGTGCTTCACCAAATGCTTCACCAAATTCAAGAATCATTTTACCAGATTCAATGATATATGTGCTGCTTGATTCAAGTTTAGTTTTTTTTTGTTGAATAAAAGACCTATACCAGTGCTTGATACATCTTTGTGCATCAATTCTATATCAAGTTCAGAAATTAATTTGATAAACATGTGCATCAAGATATGGACCTATACCACTTCACCAAACATCTTTTAATACATCAATTCTACAAACTATACTAGTGCATCAAGATCAGAATCTATGCTAGGACATCAAGTTCAGAAATTAATTTGGTGCATCAAGTTCAGAATTCTATAAACATTTTTTCAGATGCTAATCTGGTGAAACAATCGACTTCACAGTTTCAGAAATGCATGTAAGTTGAGAAACATGTACTCGTGCATCCACTTCACAAACTATAGTAGTTCATCTAGTTGGGAAACTAGTTTAATGAAGTTTTTAGTGAGTAGTACTAGTACAACATATGAATGAATAGTAGTATGGGTTACCATTTTGCGGCTGCTATGATGTGGTACACCAAGCAGAGTTCCTCGACGCACAACTGCAGGACTGCTGCCATCTGTGGAGGTCCATCATCGCTGGTGAACTCCACATCAACTCCGATGAAGCTCGGATACAAGCCGTCGCCCTTCATCCTAAGCCTGCTCATCACCTCGTCGGCCTTGTTTGGTTCGTTGGTGCAGACATTCTCCAGCGTCTCTTTGCCATGAAGCTCAACCCTATGAGGGTTCTTGTGTACTCACGCTTCTTGCCGGGGACGTGAACATCGACGAGGTTGCTGCTCTTGTCTGACGGCTCGCCATGATGATGCTTGGCGGACGGTTCCTCCGCCATTGCCTTCCTCCGGCGACTGTGGGCTTGGGAGAGAGAGTTTGTGGTTTGTGTGCAGTGGAGATTGAAGCGGCAATGGTGGTTTCTGGCAATGAGGTGGAGATGGAAGACAATGGGTTATTTTGTAGTGCGTCGACGGGGATGTGTGGGAGGCGGTTCATCGGGGGCGTGGGTGTGGTGGTCGTGGGGGTCCCCGTTTGCAGTCCCTTGTGGCAACCGCTCAGTGGGTGGCGCGGGTGGTGGCCTGGAAGAAGCAACCGTCCAAGTCAAATGGTTTTACTGCTGCACTGACTAGTCTTGTCAAGCTGTACTTATGACCTTCTAAATCCCACTTGCACGTCTCAGGGGTGGTGATGATGGCATTTTGGACTGTTTAGGTGACGTATGCTTTGTGATGTTTTTCTGTGTGGATGTTAAGTATTGTTTTTCCTCTGAAGTCTTATAGACTAGTTTATCTCTGGGAGTTGTATGCTTTGTGCCCTGGGAGTTGTTGCTCAAAATTGGTACTTATTTTATTTTCATCTGTACTTAGCTAAGTTAGGCCTTTATAGTTTTTGTATTCTCATTTTAGTGCACTTATGGTTTAGTGCTGTGTGAACTGAAATGTAATTTCATACAGCGTGCGGTTTTGAAATTTGGTGTCACAGTTGTGTGAGTGGCCTGACTGATCCTGCTTTTTTAGTACTGATGTCATATGTATGTTTGAACTGAGTTTTTTTGTTTTTTGGGTGGTTTGGGGGATTGAGATTATTTTACGACCAGATCGTTCGTTGAGGTGTGTACTGATTTTATATAAATTAGAAATTTAGCAGAATTGACAAATAAATTCTATTTGAACTTCTTGCATTTTAGTAGTTGAAGTAGTCAGAATTTATATAAATAAGAAATTTAGCATAATTGATAGACATTATATACTTGAACTTCTTTATTTTAGTAGTTGAACTTGTCAAAATTTATATAAATAAGAATTTAGCATAATTGACAAACATTATATGTTTTGAACTTTTTGCATTTTAGTAGTTGAACTTGTCAGATTTTATGTAAATAAGAAATTTAGCATAATTGACAAACATTATATGTTTGAATTTTTTGCATTTTAGTAGTTGAACTTGAAAGTAATATTAAATTCAGTTTTTTAAATTATGTACATTTAACAGATAGGCTATTAAGTTCTCTTCTTTTTAGAGGTTCATTGTTTTTGTATCATATTTTCTCCTTTTTTATCATCCGTGGTGCAGAGCTAAAATTATTTATATTTATATTTTTCGTATTTAAAGTTATTGCCTGCGAACTAGTATTTGAATTTATATATTTTCAGTTTCGAACATTTTTCTTGAAGTTTATATTTCTTTGCCTCGCCCTCTGGTTTGTTTAACTGGGCTTATTGGTGGACTGTTTGTAAACGATGCAGGCTATTGGGCCGTTTTCCGGCCCAGATAGCTCGTCCGCGCGGCTGTGCAGTGCGGCGTGCGCATGCGCTCTGGGTTTAGTCCCACCTCGCTAGTCGAGGGGGCTCCGGACCTGTTTATAAGCGCAGCCGAGGCTCACTGGTCGAACTCCTCTGAATACTTACGTGAGTGCTTATACACGGCGCTCGCTCTCTCTCATGACCTGTGGGCCCTGATCGGTGGGCCCTGCGTTGTGCGGATTACTAGGGATTCGCCTATGGGCTCGAGTTCAAGTATCTAGCAGCGTCAGGGCCTGCGCCTGACCTTGGGCGGTTAGTTTTTTCTTTTTTTGTTTGTTTGAATCTAGTACTTGACTCCACTAGTAACTTGGACTGAAACTTTTTGTTCTAGTTCTTGTTAGTTTTGTGTAAGTGTAATTTTAAGATGTACTTGCATGTAGACTAAGTTGTATTGATAGTCCATTCATAGTAGCGCTTATGGACTGATGCTTCTATGTACTTTTTATTGTAGTAAGTATGTACTGTCCGATCAAGTGTACTAGTACTGTGATTCTTAATCTGCAAGCGACCAACATAAGCATGTGCTGATGCTTCTTAACTTTTTCTGTTTGTAGTACTTGTTAATTTTCTAGCAAGTACATATGAATGAGAACACTACATGAAGTACTAAGAATTTTTGCTTCATCTTTTGAAGCGTTGTTAAGAAACTCAAATTGTGTTGATTGTTCTCAACATTATTTTTTCTATACAATACTGAATCGAAACTAGGCATGGAACAACGTTGTGTGATTAGTTGCATCATAACTAGTACTTTAGAGCAGCCACAAAGTTCCATTCAGAAGCTACTTTTGAATTTAAAATGATGGATTAAGAACATACGAAGCTACCAAGGTTATATAATGAGATAAGCAAAACATTGTACTTGATGACATAAGTAAACTTGTTCAACCATGACAAGCACGACATAATCATACTAGTTCAACCCAACAAGAGCAAACTACTAATTTGAAACAACAAGATAAAAGGCAAGCACAAGCGGAAGTAAAACGAAGGCAGGCTTTGATGTATCTTCATCCCGCATAGGGGTAATAGGGGTGGTCATAGAATTTCGCAGCCTCCCGCTCTTTTGCAAATTCTGAACCATCTGTGATGTAGTCGATCATGCTCCATTCCTTGTACGTGGCGTATGCATCTACTCCTGCATACTCGATGAGGTCTTCTAGTAGCGGGTTGGTCCCCCATAGTTTGTAGTCTTCCTGCGTGTTGATGTTCTTCTTCATGCCTTTGTAGAATGGGTGGATGACGCTGGCTGCAAGATCAGTCAAGGAGTCGTACTCTTTTCCGGTGTATGGAACTCTCCACTTGCGCTGAATGTCGATGAACTTGTTGGGGTTGATCTCCAAACCGGACAACTTCAGCTTCTCTTTGTCGCTTTCAATGCTGAAACTGGCAAATGTGAACAACGTCTTATGCTGCAGCAACTCGTTCAGACGCTTGGGCCTGCAAGGGGAGAGACATTTTTGAAAATTAGCATTACTTTGATGTTTGAATTATTCATTTTTGTTTTGTTTCACAAGTGATGAATCCATGAAGTAGATGTTTATGTAGCATAAATAATGGATGAATGTACTTCAAAAAATAGTAAACAAAGTTCTGAAATTAAATTAAGTACATCATGTTATTCTTCTTTTTGGATTATACATAGTTTCAGTCAATGTTGTATGTTCTGCTTTGGTACTAGTTTAGTTTACTTTTGTTGAATAGGATAACACATAAACAGTGCTTCACCAAGTCCATAGTTTATTTTCTTATGAAAATAACATTAGATCAAATTCAGAAAATACTTCACTACATCAAGTTCAGAAACATATTTTTAATACATCGAGTACATAAACTACACTATTGGATCAAGTTCAGAAACTATACTAGTTGATCAACTTCAGAAATTAATTTTCCGCAAGATTTTCCAAATAGTAATTTGGTGCATCTACTTGAGAAAATGCAGCAGTGCATCCACTTTTCACAAACCACACTAGTACATCTAGTTGGGAAACAAGTTTGATGAAATTTTCATGATATAGTACTAATAAAATAGATGAACCAAACAAGGTAAATGAGTAGGGTGGGTCACCATTTTGTGGCCGCTGCGATGTGGTACACCAAGCAGAGCTCATCGACGCACAACTACAGGACTGCTCCCATATGGGGAGGTTCATCTTCTCTGGTGTAGTGCACACCAACGCCGATGATCTTACGAATCTTGCCGCCAGCCTTCCTCCAGAGCTTGGAGATCATCTCGTCGACCATGTCTGGTTTGCTGGTGCAGACGATCTCCAGCGTCTCCTTGCCGTGGAGCTCAACCCCTGTGAGTGTTGTGGTGTACTCGCGCTTCTCGTCGGGGATGTGAACGTCGACGAGGTTGCTGCTCTTGTCCGACGGCTCGCCTTGATGACGTTTCGCGGCGGCTGTGGGCTTGTGAGAGAGAAGTTTTGTGTTTGTGTGTAGTGGAACTGGAAGCGGCAATGGTGGTTTATGGGAATGAGGGAGAGATGGAAGAGAATGGGGTTTTTTATAGTGTGTCGACGGGGATTTGTGGGAGGTGGTTCGTCGGGGGCGTGGGTGTAGTGGGTGTAGTGGTGTGGGGTCGCCGTTTGCAGTCCCTTGTGGCAACCGCTCAGTGGGTGGCGCGGGTGGTGGCCTAGAAGAACTAACCGTCCAAGTCAAATGGTTTTTACTGCTACACTGACTAGTCTTGTCAAGCTGTACTTATGACCTGCTACATCCCACTTGCACGTCTCAGGGGTGGTGATGGTGGCATTTTACTGTCGCACTGATTCGTCTTGTCAAGCTGTACTTATCGGCTGCTTATCCCACTTGCATGTGTCAGGGTTTGGTGATGATGGAGGTCTGTACTCCTCTACTGTGGTACTTGGACTGGTGATTGAAGTGTAATTGAACTTACCAAATACCAGTGAGACTATGTGTGATGCTAATTTTTTTTAAACATTGTATTTTTGAAAGGATTGTTTATATCAAGATAATCTCTGAGTATTTTTTACGGATAAATTAGATTTTCATCAGTACAGAATGTATTATATTCGCATTTTGCTTGAGGTAATTATTTTTATGTACTGATGGTCTTTCTGAATTGGGACTGGCAGAAGTAGACATAGCTTTGTTTTTTCAAAATGATGTTTTTTGGAGGTGTTCACGGGTGTGTTTGTTTTACTCCGCCTTTGTACTAACGACTGAGAATTATCAGTACTGATGTACTATAAGAGTTTAAATTTTCCTTAACATATTTTTTGATGAGTTACTGGTCGACAGTAGTGTTTTCGTCAGTACAAATGTATTTATGACTGCATTCAAAAGGATTATCAAATGGTTTACATAATAATGTCACTGCTCCAGCAGGCACAAATCACAAATTATATCTTAACTATAGTACTGATCGAGAAATCGACGATAAAGCTAAATAGGTTTTGGTAACGACATTGTTTCTGAAATGTTTCCTCATTGTGTGCTGAGCCAAGTGAGACTACAAGCTTATTATTTACTTGACGCAGCAGCACAACCACTATGTATTGTTTAGTCTTGAGCTTCTCCTAACTGGCCCTGAATGTTGTGCCTTGCCGGCGCCCTTTCTTGGTTGAGCCTTGGCAGCTTCATCATCAGTTTCTGTTTCCTCGTCCCCGACACTGTCATCTTCATTGTCTTCGTCTGATTGGTCGTCATTCTTGTCAAACTCTTCTTCTTCATCGTCTTCATTTGATTTTTTGGAACTCTGCACCTTGCCCTATTTCTGTTCAGCGCCACTGACCTCCTTGCCCACTTTGCACGTGTGGGCATTATGCCCGTCAGTTCCCCCACACTTGCGACAAGTGTAGCTGTTACGTGTGTTGTATCCATTGGTAGAAACCTGGGTGGCTCCAATCTGCTTGTGCAGTGTTTCCTCGTTGACAGTGGCATCTGTGCGGAGTGGGTATGTGCGGTAGTTATGGTTGCTCACGACGTTGCAGAATCCGCATGCCCTTATCCCGAGAGGTTTGCCGTCTGGGCCAAATTCCACTCGCTTGATGGGGCGTGGCAGCTTTTTGGCTGCTGCTTTCGCTGCTTGCGTTTTACTCTTCCTCCCCTTTGTGTTTGAGAATATGGGTGGTTTAATCACCCTTTCATGTTGCTGTCGATAGGATGTCCTATTGTCATGTCATTCGCCTACAGAACCATCAAGATCATGATCTTGCATGTGAGAATGTTGCTGCTCTTGAGTGTGCACATGGGCAAGCTCTGGTTACTGCTGCTCCTCTTCATCATTCTCGAACGGGTCAACAGCTCCCAGATGGTTCATCTCGGATAACATTGTAGCAATATCCTGCTCAATGGCTTCATTGTCCGCGACACCTCCATTTTCAGCAGAGTGCATGGCATCGAGTTCTTGTTCAAGCTTGTCCAAGACGACCCATGACCTCGCCATTTGCTCTTGGCTTCAGCAGTGAGCTTTCAATGCAGTATTGGGATGCCTTGTTTGACGCTACTGTCCCCAAGTCATTTCTGTTGAATGTTGGCTGGATGTTCGGGCATTTGGTGTATCTCCTGAGGATGTATTTCTCTGGAACGATGGCAGTCTTAATTGTCTGCATCATGCACAGGACATGCACGCAGAAAATACCTGTATTTTTTGGAAGAGGTGCATGTTTTATGTCATTTCATTCGAAGAAAAACTTTGCAAAAAAAGTAGTACAGTATGTAACATCTTTTTTAGTCCTCACATGTGTGGTCCCATAGCCTGCACTCGCACTCATATGTTTCTCCCACGGGGTCTGCAACCACCTGGAACGCGTGCTGAGCCCACGCACACAGTTTTTGCGGGTGGTTGTAGCGCACGAGGTACTTTGTGGGCTCTTCCGTCTCTGTTGCCGTGAAGAGTGTGCTTAGTTTTAGCCTTTTTATAATCTTGCTGTACACAGCTCGTGAGTAAACCTTTGCCATCTGGGTGTCAAACCCATAGAAGGTCAGCATGTTTTGTTCCTTCTGCACATGCAAGAATGATGACCAAATTGTTGGTTTTCTCGCAGCAAAAACTTGTCTAACTAATAAAGTTTTACTTTAGTAAGCATGTTATTTTTTGTCTTACGGCAGGTGATAGAGCTATACCCGGTTACCCATTGTCTCATGATTCTCTGTCTGCCTCCTGGTTTTTACGCGGGAGTTTACCTGGCTGACAAACCGGTGTAGGTTTTGTCTCTCACTTACGAAGTTCTTCTTGAGCACATAGTTCATGTTGTAACACCCCGGATATGATTTACCCAATATGTAATCCAACTCTTGCCGTTTCCGGCGTTAAGTTATTTTATTTTCTCAGGTTTGGGTTTTTTGTCTCCATGTGTTGTTGTCGTTGTCATGCATCTCATATCATGTCATCATGTGCATTGCATTTGCATACGTGTTCACCTCATGCATCCGAGCATTTTCCCCATTGTCCATTTTGCATTCCGGCGCTCCGTTCTCCTCCGGTGGTCATTTCTACCTTTCTTTTGTTTGTGGGGAATTAAACATTTCCGGATTGGACCGAGACTTTCCAAGCGGCCTTGGTTTACTACCGGTAAACCGCCTGTCAAGTTTCGTACCATTTGGACTTCGTTTGATGCTCCAACGGTTAACCGAGGGACCGAGAAGGCCTCGTGTGTGTTGCAGCCCAACACCATTCCAATTTTGCCCAAAACCCACCAAAACCCTATCCATCATCTAGAGCGTTCGATCACGATCGCGTGGCCGAAAACCGCACCTCATTTGGACACTCCTAGCTCCCTCTATGCCTATAAATACACCCCCCCCCTCCGAAATTCTCGGTTCCCCTCTCCCAAAAACCCTAGATCCACTCCATCCGCCGCCACCGGACAAAATTCGCCGGGCCGGACACGTCCGACCCGCGCCGCCGCCGCCACGTGTCACACCGCCACCCGACGCCGCCGTCTCCCACCGCGCCAGCCCGCGCGGCCCGGGGCAGGCCCCCGCGGCCCGAGCCGCCTCGCGCCCCGCGCCCGAGCGTCCTGCCGCCGCCTTGCTCGAGGCCGGCCAACTTCGGCCGCCGTGCCGCCTACTCCGGCGACCTCGCTGCCCCGTCGCGCCCGGCTGCCGTCTGCCTCGCCTCGCTGTCTTCCACCGGCGCCGACCCCCGCCTCCGCCGTCCACCTCGTCGCCGGTGGAGATCCGGCCGGCCCCCTCCTCCTCCGCGGCAAGTACAACTCCGGCGGCCTCTCCGTCAAACTTCGGCACCGACCCCGGCGTTCCTTGGTTTCCGCGCCTCAGATCTGGATCTGGAAACCCTAGGGATTGACCTTTTTTTCCCTAAGTCCCAGATTATTTTGCATAATTTGACCTGTTATATCTCCGCATCCGTAGATCCGTTTTGGGCGTATAGCATATCAAAATGTTCGTCTCAAAGAGCACATCATTTCATCTCATTGCATCATTTTCATTTGAGTTCATCTTTATGCCCGAAATGCTGTTGGAAGAGTGCTATTTGAGTTAATTGTCAGATCTGCTGCACCAAATAGCTATTTGTCATTTTTTCCATGATTATTGTGTGCATGATATGCCCCTGAGCTCTTCATGAGTTTTGTTATATGCTTTGCCATCTTTACAGAGGTGCCATCCATGTATTTGTGTGATGTGTGTGGTGACTAGAACAAGCCTGCAAAGTGGTGCATTCGTTAATGCTGATTTCAAGGACTTAGAAATTCCACCAAGTCCTTGATCTGTTTTTATCAATATGCCATATGTTCATGTTGTTTCCTAGTGATCCGTGCCTCTTTTGAGGATGATCGGTAAGGATGGTTTGTTAATCTTGTAGTGCTCTATCCATCCATGTCTTTGTTTGCAATTATGGAGCATCCTAGATTGAGTCAATCGAGCTCTACTTTTGCTATTTCGTGAATCTGGGCAGATTGTCTACTTGTTATCGATTTTGCCGAGGATGTTGTAGTTGATCCGTGCATGCTATGTTATTGTTCTTGCCATGTATAGCTTGTATAATGTGTATTCTTGATGGGTGTATGCTTATATTGTCATGACATGCTCTGTAGCGAGTGCATCGAGCTCGTAAACATGCCTACGTGATATCTGATTTGCATGCTCCAGTTTTTCTCTAAGTCTGTGATCTGATTATGTTTTTGCCATGTTCACATGCTGGCAAATGTATTTTCTGATCCCTTTTGGCTCAAGGTCACTAAGGGACTTTTGTTAAGCTCTTTGAGTAGCTCCATCCCATGCCTTGCATTGCCATGTTAAGTTCCTGTAGCATCTAGTTTTCATGCTCCAAAGTGTGCTACCTGATCTGAAATTCCAGACAAGGGTTAATTTCACAAAGTCTGAAATCTGTTTACCAATTGCATTTTTGCCATGCTTGTTTGAACCTGTTAATGGATGAATTGGTCGTAGCTCAGTGTTCATATTTTGTTAAGTATTATGAGTGGATCCCTGCCATGTATTTTGTTGCCATGTCTGGGTGTTGTAGCATGTTTTTCTTGTTGCATTTAGATGGTTACTTGTTGTATATCACAGACCGGTGCCATATTTGTTTTGCTTGCCATTTCCAAACCGTGTCTTCGATTCCGGTGTTCTTTATATCGATTTCAACCGAAATCACCTCACCTTTCCAGTGGCACACTTGGATTTCCAGGTTGAGTCCAGGTTCATTCATTCCTTGTCAAATCTTGCATATGCATCACATGTCGCATCCCGCATAGCATACCATGTTTGCATCATGTTGTTTGAGTTTGCACGTGGTTGATTGTGTTCCGTTTGCTTGTTTGTCTTGTTTGGGTAGAGCCGGGAGATGAGTTCTCTAACGAGGAGCCCGTTGAGTTTGCTTTCGAGGATCCAGTCAACTCTGACAACTTTGCAGGCAAGATGATCATACCCTCGAAATCACTTCTATCTTTGCTTTGCTAGATGCTCGCTCTTTTGATATGCCTTTGCTACGATGTCTACCACTTGCTTATCATGCCTCCCAAATTGCCATGTCAAACCTCTAACCCACCATGTCCTAGCAAACTGTTGATTGGATATGTTACCGCTTTGCTCAGCCCCTCTTATAGCGTTGCTAGTTGCAGGTGAAGATTGAAGACCGTTCCTTGTTGGAACATTATTTCTCTTGTTGGCATATCATTATATTGCCTTGTTATCTTAATGCATCTATATACTTGGTAAAGGGTGGAAGGCTCGGCCTTTTGTCTAGTGTTTTGTTCCACTCTTGTCGCCCTAGTTTTCCGTCATATCGGTGTTATGTTCCCGGATTCTGCATTCCTTACGCGGTTGGGTGATAATGGGAACCCCATGACAATTCGCCTTGAATAAAGCTTTTCCAGCAATGCCCAACCTTGGTTTTACCATTTGCCACCTAGCCTCTTTTCCCTTGGGTTTCCTGAGCCCAAGGGTCATCTTATTTAAACACCCCCCCCCCGGCTAGTGCTCCTCTGAGTGTTGGTCCACCTCATCAGCCGCCGGTGGCCACCAGGGGCAACTCTGGGCTGGCCTACCGGAAGTTTGGACAATCTGAGTGTGCCCTGAGAACGAGATATGTGCAGCTCCTATCAGGATTTGTCGGCACATTCGGGCGGTGTTGCTGGATTTGTTTTAACTTGTCGAAATGTCTTGTAACCGGGATTCCGAGTCTGATCGGGTCTTCCCGCTAGAAGGAATATCCTTCATTGACAGTGAGAGCTTGTCATGGGCTAAGTTGGGATCCCCTGCAGGGATTTGAACTTTCGAAAGCCGTGCCCGTGGTTATGGGCAGATGGGAATTTGTTAATGTCCGGTTGTAGATAACTTGAACCTTAACTTAATTAAAATGAATCAACTGTGTGAGTTACCGTGATGGTCTCTTCTCGGCGGAGTTCGGGAAGTGAACACGGTGTTGGAGTAATGCTTGCCGCAGGTTGTTCTCTAGTTATTCGTTCGCGCTTTGCCTTCTCTTCTCGCTCTCTTTTGCGAACAGGTTAGCCACCATATATGCTAGTCGCTTGCTGCAACTCCACATATTACCTTGCCTTACCTATAAGCTTAAATAGTCTTGATCGCGAGGGTGAGAGATTGCTGAGTCCCTATGGCTCACAGATTACTTCCAAACCAGATGCAGGGCCTGATGACTCCGTTCCAGATGACGCGCTTGAGCTCAAGTGGGAGTTCAATGAGGACTCACGCCGTTACTATGTGTCTTTCCCTGATGATCAGTAGTGGTCCCAGTTGGGGCGATCAGGACCGTGTCGCATGTTGGGTTGATCTCTTATTTTGGCACTGTAGTTGGGCCATGAGTGATTGGATGATGTAATGCTATTTATGTACTTTGATTGACGTGGAGAGTGTAAGCCAACTATGTACCTTCCCCTTTTATTATTTATATTACATGGGATGTTGTGAAGATTGCCTTACTTGCGACATTGCTTTCAATGCGGTTATGCCTCTAAGTCGTGCTTCAACACGTAGGAGATATAGCCGCATCGAGGGCGTTACAGTTTTGTCTCTCACTTACGAAGTTCTTCTTGAGCACATAGTTCATGTTCTCACTTCGCTGTGTGGATGTCATTTTGGCGCAGAACATTTCTTTGAAGTAGGCTGATATCCATCTCTCACGCTCATTCCACATGGCCACCATCGTGGCATCATCATGGAGGTTGTACTTATCCATCAGTCTTTTCCAGGCAGCCTCAGACTCAGTTGGCATGAGGGGCCAGTTGAGGATTGATGTGAATTCATCCTTAAAGTCTTCGTGTAGGTTGTACAGGTATGCGAGGTGTTCCCGGTACTTCTTCATAATGTGCAAGTGGCATAGCTTGTGTATTGTGTTCTTGAAAGCATCTGGGATCGCTGAAGCCATTGCAGGGCACTGGTCTGGTAATGAGAAAAGGGACGTGGAGTGGTCAGCAGATGGTGGTGCATATATACAAATAGAACTGACACAACATTTTTATTGTGTTGTTTTCCTTTTATTATTTTGGGGAGGGGGTGGTTTTAGCGGTTGTACCTGTGAGGATGCATGTAGGAGCCTTCCCTATCATGCGCCTTAAAAATGTCTTGAACAGCCATCTGAATGAATCTGCATCCTCATCTCTTATCAGGGCGAAACCAAAGAATGTAGTCTATTAGTGGTTGTTAGTACCGACAAACACCCCAAGTGGCATATGGTACTTGTTGGTCTTATATGTGGTGTCAAATTTTACACAGTCACCGAAGTCCTGATAGGCCCCTCGGCAGCTTGCGTTCGCCCAGAATATGTTCTTAACTCTGTCGGACTCATCGAGTTGCATGTCACAGAAGAATTCCCTGTTTATAGCTTTCATCTCCCTAAAGAAGTTGACAGTCTTGAGGACATCGTCCACATCATCCATCCTTGAATTCTTTGCTTTCCTGCATATTAAAAGTTCATTCAAAATGCATGTTGAACTGGTGTCGGGTCATGCATTGCGTAATATTTTTGTACTGACAGAGGAAAAAAGACAGAGGCGGTTTATGGGAGGAGAACAAGTTTGTACTTATAGGTTAATCAGGTCTTTGGCATTCATTTCGAGGAAGTAGCTACCAGGGTCATCACCGCCCAGTATGCTCATGATTTGTGCGTGTTCAATGCCTTTGAACTGCAGGTACTTGACGTACTCCAAGATTGTTTTGTCAAAGTTTTTGTGGGAGTGCAAGAAGACAAGCATTTGCGGAGTGAGTTGTAGCCTGTGGTTGTGTTCCCAAACTATCTCTTTTACGACAAATGTTCCATCCTTTTCCTTCTTCAGCCTCATTTTAGCCCCGTAGTTAGTACGGGCAGTCGTTTTGTTTCGCTGTCTATTTGCTTCAGACACCTTTGATTCATAGACTCCATTGCACGTGCAATAAAGGTAGGCTCTAGTCTTAAACTTGGGGCCTTCCCTAACAGCAAAACTCGCGTGCTTCGCATAGGAGTTGTAGAAGTTCTTTGTTTCTTCGAAAGTTTCAAAGCGCATCTCTAGTCTTGGCAGAACATAAGCTTCGATATTAGGTGGCTGCACGTAACAGTGAGCAAACAAAAAACGTAGTTATGAAAATGTTAGATGGGGTGGTCACAGTACCATGGTATGGACTGTGCTTGTATGTTTTTTCTATATGGATACTTACATGTGTATAGCTCTGTGCTGCCTCCGGTGTTTGTTGTTCAACCTAGTGTATGGGTGCGGGTGGTGTCACCCTTGGCACATGCAGAAATGCATCTCTTGGAGGGAGCAATGTTGACGAAGATCTCCATCTCTCATTTTACGGCCGTCTCCCCTCAGATTCTTGTGAGGTTGCTCCTGTCTATATGGCTCATATCTTGTACTTTGGAACCTGCTAGAGCGGCCAAAATTTCTGTCTCTTTGGCCTAGTCTTCTCATCGCAACCGCTTTTGCAGCACGGATGATTGATGTTGACGGAGCGACTGGTGGAAGCCTTGTTGCAACCCATCCACAGCTTCCTGTCCTTGGCTTTCTGCATGCACTAGGGAAGGAAAACATATGTTGTTGGAGATATTGTTGGCCTTGTTGCAACCCAGCAGTGACAAACCTTGTATTCCCAGATATTGGTGTTTGCTGCATAGAAGAACATGTCCGTGCTTCTAATGATTCCGGTGTATCTTGAAATCTGCCTGTATTGTTGAAGTATCCAGGTGGTATTTCTGGTGTTACCCAACCAGGCGGTGCCCCATATCTTCTTGGCTCATCAAACTCTCGCTGTGTGTGCCACCTTGCATGCTTCTGCAATGACATTCAACAGTTTTGGGATTAATCTCTTCTGCATTTTTCTCGTATACATGCTATAGGTAACATGTCATGCACTGAAGGCAATGTACAAGTTGAACTTGCATCGCTGGCCGTTATTTAAGCTTTGTTCTCTATTTTGTATCTGGTTTCGTTTTCAGTTGAACTGATGAACGTACGTGTTCAACACTGATGTACTGATGTATTGATGTAAACTAAACATTGAACTTCAGAGATGTATGGATATATATAAAACTGATGCATGTCTTCTCTTTTGTTCATCTATAACTTATGCAACTACACTAGAAGTACTCCTAGTTTATGTATCATTGAACTTACTGTGTAACAAGTGTATATTTTTTTCAACAACATTATTTCACTAGTTCGAACTGACGCAACTACATGACATGTACTATTAGAAATAACATCATACAACTTGCAGTGGTAGCTGAACCTTATATAAATCCTAGTAGCTACTTGGACTGATGCATAAGTTTATGTTTTTGGCTTTGAACTGAAGCTAGCATATTAGAGGTACTGGCAGTAACCTCGACATCCAAATTGTGCATCAAGTGGCAGGGGTGTAATGAACTGATCAAGCATTTGCAATGTACTATCGGGTTCTTCTTCATAGCAGGACTGATGAACTGATGTACTGAAACAAACGTGGGAAGCAGACATTACCTCTAGTGGGCTGACTTCTTCTTCCTCCTCTCGTGGGCGGCGTACTGGCATGTTCTTGGGAGGCGGCGCCATTGATGCAGCTCCTGCTTGTGGTGGACGTCTGGCGAAGAGGTCCGGGGAGGCAGCACCTTGCGGAGATCACTGCCCCGGAGAAGGAGCCCCGGCGACGGAGGGAGGCGGGAGGCGGGGATGACGGCCCCGTCATTAGATCCGGCGATGGAGGGAGGCAGGAGATGGGGATGACGGCCCCGTCAATGGATCTGGCAATGGAGGGAGGCAGGAGACGGGGATCACGGCCCTGTCGATGGATCTGGCGACGGAGGAAGGCAGGAGGCGGGGATCACGGCCTCGTCGATGGATCCGGCGACGGAAGGAGGCAGGAGACGGCGATGGATCTGTTACCGTCCAGTCACGGCACCGCGGGCTCCCTCGCTCCGGCTGTAGCCGTTGTCGGCGTTCTGGGAACGGGGGTCCCCAGACTTGCCTGCCTGCGGCCTGCAGCGTGGCTCATGCGGGGGCCCAGCGCGGCCCATCTTCATCAGCTCAAGATCAAGACCCTCGCGAGGGGCCAAGCCTCGCGGGGCGGACGACAGGAAGCTTCCTCAGAGGCAGCCTCATCAGGCAGGCTTGCGAGGAGGCGGAGAGATCAAGGCAGGGGTACCTCGTGAGGAACCCGTGACGCAAGCCATGATGATCGAGACCAGGCGGGCGCAAGCGGGCGCAGGCGGGCGTCGGCCTGTGTAGTGTCCTTGTTTCCCCTTTGGTGCAAAGGGGGCAAGCACAGGCCAAGGCATCAGTCAAAGGTTACCATTCCGGTGCAACGAGACCAAGACCAGCCGGACGGCAGGATGGAGGTCACCGTGGAGCCCAGGACAGCGTCATCGCTAGTGCTTTTGGCAGCCGGAGACCACCTTTGGTCAGGATAACTTGTACTAGATGTTCCCCTTCGAAATGGCCAATTGTTGGCGCCCTTCCCGCTCATTATTTGGGGAGAGGCCCAGGGCCTCTATAAATAGAGCTAGCCACCACAGAAGGAGGGGACGACTGGAAATCTGGTAGAACCATAGCAGAGAGAGAGAGGCGACTGAACTCACCCTAGGAGTTCATCGCACCAGCTCAAGAACACCTCTCGCGAGGCTGTTCTTCCCTTGTACCGTCCATCATCAGCCCCAGAGGCAATCCACCACACCACACACTGGAGTAGGGTATTACACCACAACGGTGGCCCGAACCAGTATAAACATCGTGTCCCTTGTGGTGTTCATCATTTTCATCTTAGTTCGCACGAGAGGATCGGACGTAGATCGGTAGGGGAGAGATCTCCGTGCGCACCCCAGTGTTCGAACCTCAAGGGTCTACCGGAACCCGAAACCCGACATTTGGCGCGCCAGGTAGGGGTGCGCCGGAGTCCTCCCTCCTGACGACCAGCTCTCCCCCAACATCGCATCCCGCCCTCATGGCGGACAATGCGCCGCCCCTCCAGCAACGGATGCCGACACTGGGGCCAGGGGTTCCGGGCCTTGGCCCCCGCCTTGCGGCAGGTGCGGTGGCCGTGCAAGTTCAAGCCCGAGATGCCGCTACGCTACGACGGCGCGACGGACCCAATGATTTTCCTGCTGGCGTACGAGGAGGCCGTCCTCGGAGCCGGGGGCGACTATCGGGTGATGGCCAACTGGTTACCCATGGCCCTTACCGGCATCCCGCGCGTGTGGCTCCTCCACCTGCCGACGGCCTCTGTCACCTCCTGGGAGGAGCTGCGTGACCTCTTCCTCGCCCGTTTCACCGCGCCAGCGCCGCCTGTCGTCGCAGCTCTCCTGGGTGGCTCCCAGGCACCACCCTCGAGTCATCACATCAAGCCGTTCGCCCGCTGGATCAGCACCGCCTCCAGGCACCAAGAAGCCCCCCGGGCTAGGTGGCGCCCGAGGCCGATCTAACCTTCGGCTCGGAGGACCACCCTTTCAACCCCATTGGTTCGGGCGCGCTCCCGATGCTGTGCACTCCCACCATCTACCAGGTAGCCGTCATCAGGACCCTCATCGACAGTGGTGCCGGCCTCAACTTGCTCTCGGTGGAGGCCTTTAGCCTACTCCATGTGCCGCCGGAGCGGCTCCAACCGAGCAGGCCTTTCTCGGGCGTCGGAGCCGGTTCCACCGCCTCCTTGGGACAGATCCGCCTCCCAGTGACCTTCGGCACCTGCGACAACTTCCGCACGAAGCTGATCGACTTCGACATCGCCCCTATCGGCCTCCCCTACAATTCCATCCTGGGCTATCTGGCCTTGGCTCGGTTCATGGCAGCAACTCACCCGACGTACAACCTCATGAAGATGCCCGGGAGCAGCGGCGCCCTCACCGTGTCAGGAGACACAAGGGATGCACTGCAGGTGCTCCGGCTTGTTTTCAGGGCGGCCTCAGTGGCGTGGCCCACTAGCACCGACGCCCTTGAACCCAAGGGGGCTGCGCCGGCTAAAAAGAAGCAATTGTTCACCCAAGACAAGGCGAAAACCAAGCAGGTACCAGTCGACGAGGACGGGTCCACTGGCGCCACCTTCACCATAGGGGCCAACCTCAAGCCCGAGCAGGAGAAGGCCCTAATCAGGTTCCTGCGTGCGTACAAGAAGGTGTTCGCGTGGGAACCAGATCAGTTAGCGGGGGTCCCAAGGGAAGTGATTGAGCATCACCTCAACGTGTGCCCCAATGTATTCCCCGTGAAGCAGAAGGCAGGGCGGAAGTCTACTGAGAAACAGGCTTTCATCGTTCAAGAGACCCGGAAGCTAGAGGCGGCAGGGGTTATCCGCGAGGTCCGCTACCCCGATGGGCTGGCTAATCCTGTTGTCGTGCCAAAGAAGGGGGAAAAGAGCGCATGTGCATCGACTTCATGAACCTCAACAAGGCCTGCCCGCAGGATCCATTTCCGCTCCCCCGCATCGACCAGATAGTCGACTCCACCGTAGAGTGTGACCTATTGTGCTTCCTGGATGCCTTCTCGGGCTATCACCAGATCAAGATGGCGGTAGAAGACATGGAGAATACGGCTTTCCTGACCCCGTGTGGAGTGTACTGCTATACGTGCATGCCGTTTTGGCTGCGCAATGCAGGCGTAACCTTTCAGCGGCTGATGCACATCGCCTTAGGCCGACAGCTCGGGAGGAACGCTGAAGCTTACGTCGATGACATTGTGGTGAAGTCTCGTGAGGCAAGAACCCTAATACAGGACCTTGAAGAAACCTTTGCCAGCCTCAACAAAGTGGACCTACAGCTCAACCCGGAGAAGTGCGTATTTGGAGTCCCCTCGGGCAAGCTCCTGGGTTTCCTCGTATCCCACAGGGGCATCGAGGCCAACCCGGAGAAGGTCAAGGCAGTCGAAGATATAAGCCCGACAAGGACCCTCAGAGAAATGCAAAAGCTCACCGGGTGTGTGACTGCGTTGGGGCGCTTCATCTCCAAGCTGGGGGAACGAGCCCTGCCCTTCTTCAAGCTGATGAAGAAAAAGGGCCCCTTCGAATGGACTGAAGAGGCCGACAAGGCATTCCAAGACCTCAAGAGGTACCTTACCAGTCCGCCAGTGATGGTAGCTCCGCGTCCTTGGGAGCCCCTGGTGCTCTACCTTGCGGCCACCCCCTACTCCGTCAGCGCAGCCCTGGTGGCGGTCAGGGAGGAGCGTTGTGCCAAGCCCGCATCGACCATCCGAACTGAAGCAAAGCAGAGCCAGGAGGCCCTCGCGAAGGCCGCAACCACAGCCGGAAAGGGACAGCCGCAGCAGGAGAACGCAGCCAGAGCAGGAGAGGCCTCTTCAGGTGACCAAGCCCCGGGGGCTCCGTCGTCTCCAGAGACGCCTCGATCTCTGGAGGACGCAAGCAGCACCAACACCCTCAACCTCGTCGAGCATCCCGTGTACTTCGTCAGCACGGTGCTACGGGACGCAAGGGCACGGTATCCCATGCCTCAAAAACTCCTCCTCGCGCTACTAGTGGCCTCGCGCAAGCTGCGCCACTACTTCCAAGGACATCCCATCAAGGTCGTCTCAGCATACCTCTTGGAAAGAGTGCTCAGGAGCCCCAACTCAGCTGGAAGGGTCGCCGAATGGAACATTGAGCTACAGGCATTTCAGCTAGAATTCAGCATGACCAGAGCTATCAAGGGAGCCGCACTTGTAGATTTCATGGCAGAATGGGCAGAAGCGCCGGGTCTCGAGGCAGGCGAAGACCGATCACTTTCCCCGGGAAGTGAAGCACTGGACGGCTGGGTCGTGTACTTTGATGAGGCGTTCTCCCGACATGGTGCAGGAGATGGCGCAGTGCTTGTGTCCCCTACCCAGGACAAACTCTATTACGTCGTGCAACTCTGCTTCCAGCACGGAGAGAAGGTCTCCAACAACATAGCAGAATACGAAGGCCTGATAGCAGGCTTCAAAGCCGCGATCGCCTTAGGGGTAAAGCGCCTCACCATCAAGGGCAATTCACAGCTCATCATCAACTTCTCCAACAAGATATACGAGCTGAAGGACGAGCACATGGAAGCTTACCTCGCTGAAGTCCGCAGGATGGAGAAACAGTTCTGGGGGCTGGAGCTGCAGCATGTGCCTCACGACACTAATCAGGAGGCTGACGACATTGCCAAGAGGGCATCTTGGCAGCTGCCACAGGAACCTGGCGTCTTCGAGGAGCGGCTCTTCAAGCCCTCGGCGGCGCCGTCGCTATCAGGCGCGGCGCAACCAAGGGAGGAGCCTCCTCAGCCGCCTCCCTCGGGAGCTCCGATTTGCGGCCCGACATCAGGGGCACGCCTGCTCCTGGCGTTGGAGCCTCAAGAGGGATGTTGGATCCCAGAGCTCAAGGACTTACCTGATGCAAGGGATTCTGCCGGAGAACGAGGAGGAGGTGGAGCGTGTGGCAGGGCAGGCCACGGCTTATTGCATCCAGAATGGCGAGATCTACAGGAAGCGGCCAAATGACGTGTCCCTATTTTGCATTTCCAAGGAGTAAGGAAAGGAACTGCTGGCGGACATACACAGCGGAGACTGCGGGCACCACTCGTCATCATGAACCCTTGTCGGCAAGGCGTTCCGCAGCGGGTTCTATTGGCCCACAGCACTCAGCAACACCGTTGAGCTGGTGAAGGCTTGCGAGGCCTACTAGTTTCACGCTAAATAGATCCATCAGCCTGCGGGGGGTCTGCAGACCATACCCCTCTCCTAGCCGTTCGAAGTTTGGGGGTTGGACATTCTGGGCCCATTCCCTCGGGCGCCAGGGGGCTATCGCTACCTCTACATCGATGTGGACAAGTTCACCAAGTGGGACGAGGTGGAAGCTGTCCACACAATCCCAGCAGGCTCGGCAGTCAAGTTCATCAAGGGCCTCGTGAGCCGGTTTGGGGTGCCTAACCGCATCATCACTGACAACAGTTCGCAATTCACCAGTAATCTCTTCAAACATACTGTGCTAACCTTGGAATGCAGATATGCTACGCTTCGGTAGCACACCCCCGGAGCAATGGCCAGGCTGAAAGAGCCAACGTGGAGGTCCTGAGGGGCCTCAAGGCCAGGACCTTCAAGAAGAAGCTGAAGGCCTGTGGCAGGGGCTGGCACGACGAGCTCCAGTCCGTGTTATGGTCAATCCGCATGACACCGACCAAGCCGACTGGCGAGACCCCATTTTTCCTCGTCTACGAAGCGGAGGCTGTTCTCCCTCACGAGGTCAGACATCGCTCCGCATGGGTCCTGGCATTCGACAAGGCTTAGCAGGACGCCTTGCGGGGGACGGATCTCGTGCTGGGGGAGGAACACCGTCGGGAAGCCGCACTGTGAGCGGCAAGGTATCAACAGGCGCTACGATGATACCACAGCCGCAACATCCGCCCCAGGACCCTTGAGGTAGGGGATCTCGTGCTCGGAAGGGTTCTCTCCAGGGAGGGGCTGCACAAGCTCTCTCCCATGTGGGAGGGCCCGTTCAAGGTTGTTCATGTTTCCAGGCCTGGCTCCGCGCGCTTGGAGACTCCGGAGGGAGTACCCATCCAGAGCCATGGAACATTCAACATCTCCGGAGGTTCTACCCCTGAGTGAAGCCGCTGCGTTTTGGAAAAGGCCCGGTGCCTGTGAAGAAGGCGAATGCCTGTGAAGCCGCTGCGTTTTGGAAAAGGCCCGGTGCCTGTGAAGAAGGCGAATGCCTGTGAAGCCGCTGCGTTTTGGAAAAGGCCCGGTGCCTGTGAAGACGGCGAATGCCTATGAAGCCGCTGCGTTTTGGAAAAGTTCCGGTGCCTGTGAAGAAGGCGAATGCCTGTGAAGCCGCTGCGTTTTGGAAAAGGCCCAGTGCCTGTGAAGAAGGCGAATGCCTGTGAAGCCGCTGCGTTTTGAGAAAGGCTTGGAGCCTATGAAGAAGGAGAACGCCTGTGAAGCTGCCGCATTTCAAGAAAGGCCCGGTGCCTGTGAAGAAGGCCAATGCCTGTGAAGCTCGCCGCCCGTGACACTCTCATGTAATAATGAGTGGGGTTGTACACGCCCCGGAGTCTCCGGAGTGCCGCCCTCGGGCCTCGGGGGCTCCCGCCCACGCCTAGTGGGAGCACTTAGCTCCGCGCTGGTGAGAAGACGTCGAAGACTAGAATAGGCGCCGGACGCGGCTTTCCCATTTGCTTTCTGTAGTTGGATTGTTTATTCCCGTTTGAAGTTTTTATTGGAGTTGCTGACGTTCCTGGCTTGTGGCTCTTTGTCTTTCTCGCTCGCTCACCTCGTTTTCTCTCACAAAGTCTCGCGAGGGAGGATCGCGGGCGCCCTTGCGAGTGTTTTCTGCCCCGATCGTTTGGAGCTTTCCTATCCGAGTCCTCTGTGGGAGCACCCCTCCCAGTCTGTGCCCCACGGGCATCGCGACACAAGCACAGGACCTGGGCCAATCGCCCCCATAGCTAAGACCATAAGTTACCCCTCCTACTGATCCTTGCAGGGCACGAAGTGCACGAGGAGGCCACGGCCTCGGGAGGTGAGGACCGCGCCAAGCCCCACCAAGCTAAAATAGTTCCCGCACATGGGAGCACGGCGCGAAAACACGGCGCAGAAATAGCAGAAATAGCGCGATGGTTAAACAGCAACAGTTCTAATACGCCCCCGCGGGGCCCTACATTACTTACTATTTTTGCGTAGGATAAGAAAGAAAACAAAACAGGCGCGATCCGTCCTGCGCCAACCCACAGCGAGGCTCGAGCTGCTCCTAGGGCTCAGGCGGATCCCTCCTCTCGCTTCACCAGGGCACGACGGCGGGCTGACCCGCTACCATCACCCAAGCGGGCGCGACGGTGAGGAGGCTGGTCGCGGCCGCCGCTGGAGGACCTGCTGCCTGAGAGGGGGTTGCCGAAGCTCGGCGAACCTCGAGCACCGCCGCCTGTATGCCAGTCGCCATCTTCATCCTAGTCAGAGCCAGGGCTGGGCAGGCGGCTGCGGTCGTCGTCTTCAGGGCAACACCCAACACGGCGACCGTCTTCCCTGAACACCCTCACGTAGAGGGTGGCGTCGCCATCAAACTTGAAGTACAGGGTGCACCACCGGCTTAGGCCACGTGCGCAGGCAAACATTTGCTAGCCGCATGTCAGAGCCCCGTTCCCAGAAACGGAGACCTCCAGCGACGCCCAGGAGGCCATGCTGCAGCATCCGTCTGCCTGGAGCCAGAAGCCGCACCGGGCGCTGGCCAGCAGTTCATCTACGAAGAAACGGGGGAGCTGGAGCCTGGTGCTGGATGGGTCTGCCGACCACACGACGAACTCCGGCAGCACCTCCGCAGAGTGAAAGCGTGGCCTAGGAGGGCGCACACCCACGGCGTGCCCCCCGTCGGCAACCTGGCGCTCACCACCGCATCGGGAACCGCCTCCCTGGCCGTGGGAGGCCACCACGGGGACCGTGGTATACTTGCGAGGGCGGCCTCGGCTGCGCTTGGACAGGGGGGAGTCAGGCCCAGCCTGGGGGGGCCTTTCCTTTCTTCGCGGCTGAGAATCTCTTTGGAGCCATGGGAGCGACGAGTAATCGAGAAGAAGGAAAGGAGCAGCAAGGAGGGACGGGCCGAAGGGGGTCGCCCAGCCCTGTAATTATAGCCGGAGGAGGCCAACCGCCGTGCACCATGATCGCAGGTAATCATGACCGGTTTCTCTGCATGCAGGGACTTATCAAGTCATGCGGTCGCCGAGGCATCGTGGGGAAGCGCAGTCGCCCACGTCCAATCAATCGCCACGCGGCGCCCAAGGCCGCAGGCTGATAGGGCCCGCGGCGCTTTGCGCTTGCCCTTTCGTTTTCCTACTAGGCCAAGCCTGGACGCACCTTGGGCCCGGGGGCTACTATCGGTGTTCTGGGAACGGGGGTCCCCAGACTTGCCTGCCAGCGGCCTGCGGCGTGGCTCATGCGGGGGCCCAGCGCGGCCCATTTTCATCAGCTCAAGCTCAAGACCCTCGCGAGGGGCCAAGCTTCACGGGGCGGACGACAGGAAGCTTCCTCAGAGGCAGCCTCATCAGGCAGGCTCGCGAGGAGGTAGAGAGATCAAGGCAGGGGTACCTCGCGAGGAACCCGTGACGCAAGCCATGACGATCGAGACCAGGCGGGCGCCAGGCGAGCGCCGGCCTGCGCAGTGTCCTTGTTTCCCCTTTGGTCCAAAGGGGGCAAGCACAGGCCAAGGCATTAGGCAAAGGTTATCATTCCGGTGCAACGAGACCAAGACCAGCCGGACAGCAGGACGGAGGTCACCGTGGAGCCTAGGACGGCGTCATCGCCAGTGCTTTTGGCAGCCGAAGACCACCTTTGGTCAGGATAACTTGTACTAGATGTTCCCCTTCGAAATGGCCAATTGTTGGCGCCCTTCCCGCTCATTATTTGGGGAGAGGCCCAGGGCCTCTATAAATAGAGCTCTCCACCACAGAAGGAGGGGACGGCTGGAAATCTGGTAGAACCATAGCAGAGAGAGAGAGAGAGAGAGAGGCGACTGAACTAGCAGTTCATCGCACCAGCTCAAGAACACCTCTCGCGAGGCTGTTCTTCCCTTGTACTGTCCATCATCAGCCCCAGAGGCAATCTACCACACCACACACTGGAGTATGGTATTACACCACAACGGTGGCCCGAACCAGTATAAACATCATGTCCCTTGTGTTGTTCATCATTTTCATCTTAGTTCGCACGAGAGGATCGGACGTAGATCGGTAGGGGAGAGATCTCCGCGCGCACCCCAGTGTTCGAACCTCAAGGGTCTGCCGGAACCCGAAACCCGACAGTCGTCGCTCGCTCGCCCATGACGGCTACATCCGACGGAAGAAGGCTGATTGGGTCGGGGGGATTCTACGGTGGTGTGCGCGTCACGCCTATATAGGGCGGGGGTAACAAAATAATATTCTGTTACCGGCAACAGAATAGTCCAGCTCTCTCTATATATAATAATATTCTATATATATATATATAACAACACTATTCTAATTATAGGATTAGAATAGTTATTTAGATCACACCGCGCATATATAGGACCCGATGGGATCTTCCCGAACTCCCGAAGAACCACCACCTCACCCCGATCCCCAACTTCCCTAGATCCCATCCCCGCTGAGCTCCTGCTCCGCCATGGCCTCTTCCCTGGTTCCGCCACCTCAGTGCTGCCCCCTCGCCGGATCCCGCCTACTCCCGCGGCCACGCGCCGCCCCACCTGCAGCGGCGCCACCACCGGCGCGCACCGCCCCAGCCAGCGAGCACCGCCCCTAGCCGGCGAGCACCGCGCCTCCCGAAGCTCGTGGTCTACTGACCAGAGATGTCACAGGCCACCGTTGTTGCCGGTCATCTGGATTGGACGCCTCCGGGGCCATCTCCACCGTCAACGCGCCCTGCACCACCAGCATGCGCCTTGGATGCCCCTCGCACGATCTTGAGAAGTGTCGCCGTCGCAATTGAAGGGCGCCGGTGCTCTCGGGTCACCAACTGACCACCATCGCGCCCCCAAGCAGAAGCTGTCGGTCTGCCATATGCACCATCCACAAGCTTCTGCCCCTCCATTCTGTGCGGGCAGTCCACCGCCTCGCTGATGAGAAGTCCTAGAGGGCAGCCATCTCTCCTTGTTGTCCGTTTTTTCATTGCGGTCCTGTCGGTCCATCTGCATCGACGCCATTCTACCATATTGGCTGCATTTGCGGGCAGCTATTTCCTCAGCAAGGTTGACGAAGTAGCTGGTCGGACTCTGAAGAAGAAAATGCTGGTCGAACTCTGAAGAAGTAGCAGGTCGAGAGATTCGGCTTTCTCCGATAGGGATGCAGGCCACCGCCTGATGGAGTGCAGGATGTACAAGGCCCAGGACCACGCCGCAGGTGCCCATGTCACCATATCCTCCCAAGTTGGTCTGAGCGTGGTCGGCCGAGCGCCTGAACCGGAAGTGAAAATGGTCTTCTCTTAACTAGTACGGCCATGAGACAAATTTACATGGAGGAGAGAGTATAGATAACAAAGAATAAAACATGTGGTGGTGGGTACTTCAAGAAGATAAGATGTAGAGATAAGGACCAAAAGGTGTGGTGTAAAAACAGGCACAACCTTGTATAGAAGCATTTATACCCAACGTCTCCCGGTGCGGCTAGCTTTGGTGTCTAGACACTACAACATGGGTGGAGCTAACAAGAGAAATGGATTAGTGCAAAACATGTGGTACAAACACATTCACAGATATTTAGTGGCCCCTGGCTATATCAAGCGAGGAAAAAAAGAGACCTTTTAACTTTTCAGAAGAAATGTTTAACTTGGCGTCAATGATTGTCACCGCTGAGGACTAATTGGCCTTCTCGCGAGGGCCAACTCGACCTTCCCAAGGAGGGCTCGTCTTTGGAACAGCCGCTCCCATCTCCTCCACCATCGTTGAGCTTGCCTGTCCCTGCTCTCGCCCGCACCACCCCGCAATGTTCCCCACCCATAGCCACCGCTCATCTTCGTCCGCGAGCCACGGCTTTCCCTGCACGCGTGCCACCGCCCAGGATGCCTGAACTGCTATTTCACTGGACCAGCTCCACCTGCCGCGCGGAGGCGTCATCTCATGCGATTGTGCCGTCAGTCGCAGTGTGCCGGCCAAAAAGATGCGTCCTGCATCGCTGCCACTCGTGCGTGTGGCGGCTCGTGCACCCACTGCCGCGAGCGAGCTCGCAATGGTCGGCACTCGGCACAGGTTTCTACAAGCTAGATTGGTCGACATGGCCGGCATGTCTGTGTATAATCCAGATGCTTCTGCACTAAAAAAAGAATGCTCCTTATATGATGCGGGCCAGCACAAGATTGCATGGTGATGTTTACCTGGGCGTCGACCGTGAAAAGAGCAAAACATTGGCTCTGTACAAACTAGTTGTGTACATGCACCGTACCCTTTCTTTACTTTTTTGAGAATTGTACCCTTTCATTCTTCATATACTAGTCTCCAGGTCCAACCAAATTTAATTTCATAGAAGTTCAAAGATGACCAGCAGAGAAGGTCATAGAAAAAGCATTTTATTTCATTAGAGACGTTCAAGTTAGAAAAAAGCCATAGATGTTCTTGACCTTTGTTGTTGTAAAGCACTTGATGTGGTCGCTCACTCCAGCTCCTGCTATTTAGGACTTCATCTACTATGGAAAAAATATGGTACATTTCTGAATCCTTGTACAAGACAAAAGTTGACCAAAAATAAACAAACATATCGTTCCGAAATGCTTGTAGCGAATTCTTGTTTGCCCATGCTTAAAATTTAAAAAACCTTGAAGTTCAATTTGAAATAATCGAGAAGGTCAAAAAACCAAGAAGTTCAAAGGTAAAAACATAGAAAATTGTTTGCTTATTTAAAACCATATTTTTCTCTAAGAAGTTAAAAGTAAAATAAGAGAGAAGTTCAAAGGTTAAAAAACTTAGATGTTTTCTCGTTACTGAATAATAAAATGAAGAAGTCGAAATTAAAAAAGGAATTAAAGAATCGACCATGACGATCAAAAACAAAAAAAGTGAAAATCATGTTTATTTAAAAATCGAAAACAAAAACTTTACTAAAAAAATAAAAAATGTGAAGTTCAGATTAAAATAACAAAGAAGTTCAAAGTATATTAAAACCTAGGATTTAGAAGTTCAAAAAAGAAAAAGAAAAATAATGTCATTTTGGGCATTTTCCCCAATACTAAAGATAAAAACAAAGAAGTTCAATTTAAAAAAATGAAGTAGTTCAATGCATATTAAAAACTCAATTTTTTCTTGTTACTAAATAATAAAATCAATAATTTCAATTTTTAAAAGGAAAGCAGTTTGATATTTATTTGAAAACTCAATTTTTCCAGTTACTAAAGAATAAGACCAATAAGTTCTATTCAAAATAATGAATAAGTTCTATTAAAAATAAAGCTAAAAGTTCAAATCTAACGAACGGGCTCGATGTCTATCAAAAAGTAGGATTTTTTCCATTACTAAAAGAAATAAAACGAGGAAGTCCAAATTAGAAAGATGGACAAGTTCGATGATTATAGAAAACTCATATTTCCCTCGTTATTAAAGAATGGAAAACAAGAAGTTCAAAAATTAAATAACAAGAAGTTCAACTTTAAAAAAATAGAGCGCTTCAAAATTTCGTAAAAAAGATTAAGGAAAAACAGGAAGTCCATATTAAAAAGATGGAGAAGTTCGATGATTATAGAAACTCAGATTTTCCTTGTTATTAAAGAATGGAAACAAGAAGTTCAAAAATAAAAAACAATAAATTCAACTTTTAAAAATAGAGCGCTTCAAAATGTCGTAAAAAAGATTAAGAAATAAACCAGGAAGCCCATATTAAAAAGATGGAGAAGTTCGATGATTATAGAAAAAGCTCAGATTTTTCTCATTATTAAAGAATGGAAACAAGAATTTAAAAAAACAAGAAGTTCAATTTTAAAAAATAGAGCGCTTCAAAATTCACAAAAAAGGATTAAGAAAATTAGATTAAAAATTCATAAAAAAACTCAGATATTTTCACGTAACCGAGAGAAGTTCAGATTGATAAATGCCAGAAGTTCACGTACTACACGGTGTGCATTTGTATTAAAAAAGAATTAAAAAAAGCAAAGGCTAATTTTGTTGTTGTTATAAGTTCAAGTCCTCCGTCAGAGAAAGTTAAAAAAATTATTTGAGAGTGGTTTGTACAAAAGGAATATCATTTGTATAACACTAACGAATGGATGAGAAAATTACAAACGAAAATATGTCACAGAAGTTCAACGTGAAAACAGCAGGAAGTTCAACTACTAAATTAAATGAATTTCAGATGAAAAACTTTTAAAATCGTCGCAAGTATGAAAAAATGATCAACAAGGGAAAGTTGTGTGGTTATAGCAGCTTTCCATCGTTATATCACTTGCTCAATTCCAGTGAGTGGACAGAGAACTAAGAGCAAAAAAACACGTGAAAAACAGAGTGAAGTTCAAGTAGACATGCCGAGAACTTTAGGTTCTTCATGCGGTGCATTTTCGAAGAATCTGTTTTGCGATAAAGGCAAAACGAATGATCTCGCCATTTTTGAAATTACTTGAAAACGGCTAGGAATCAAAGAAAACCATCAACATGAATTTTTTTCTTATTTTCCTTAGCTTTTCAATGGTATATTATTTGCCCCATTTCGATAAAGTTTGTAGAAATTACAGCGAAAATACGTTTTAGCCATTTTTAAAATTGACTTAAAACAGTAAGGAATTGGGGGAACAATATATAACCAAAAAGTTTTGCATTTACTCAAGTTTTCCAACGCCATATCATTTGCTACATTCGGTCATACGGTTAAAAAATTAGCTCAAAAATACGAACTCTGTGAAACTTGGACCGTTTTATAAATCACTTTTAAACCGTTCAAAATTAGAAAAAACTTTCAACATGAAAAAATAGCGCATTTTCATAACTTTTCCAACGCCATATCATTTGCCTCAATTGGATTAGCCATTTAGAAATGACATCAAAAATACGAACTCGGTTGTTCGATTTGTGAAATTTTGTGATTTTCCAAATTACTCTTTAACCTTAGGGAATTAGAGAAAACATTCAACATGTGGAAGGAGCGGTTTTGCAGCAGCTTTCCAACGCCATATTATTTGCCTCAGTCCGATAAACAGTTTTAAAATGCGATCGAAAATACGATTCACGTTTTTTGTATGAAGAAAAACGATTTTCAAAACTGCCCTTAAACCGCTTACATTTTGTCAAAAATTTAACTTGGGTCATGATACTGGTGTCCATAGCTTTCCAATGGTATATCGCAAGCCCCATTTGGGCAATGTTGGCGGAAGTTGAACCTAGCACTAGGGGAAGTTTAGGTCGAACAACTCATGCAGTAAAATTGCAAAAAACGCAATTTCATCACGAGCCAAGAGCAAAATCCGCCAATGAGCGAGATACCTATTTAAAATCGGTATTTATTTGCTAAAAACGTTTGTAGATTACACTAACATCATATAGAACATGACTAACCAGAATAATTCACGGAGGAAGCCACGGTTGCGAAGATAACCCGAAGGTCGGGTTCGTACAGAGGGAAGTTCAGGCATGTTACTCAGGCAGTTCAGGTTGTGATCAGAATATTATTCTGATCCCGTGATCAGGATAGTGTTTATATATATATATATATATATATATATATAATGTCTAACATCTTTTATGTATTTGGGTTTAACCTGGTAAATCGGATGACTTTTCCATTTATGGGGTTTGGACGATTGCCTAAACGACTCTCCAGTATGTCCGTCATCATGGACATATATGGGATGTTCGAGTTGGTTTGTGTTTGCTTTTTAGTTGCTTGCTACGTACCATTGTCCTTCTTTATATTGGTGCCCCTTAATGTATTGGACCAATATGCTAGTCTATGTACATGTTACGTGAGAGGAGGTTACATGTTGCCGTATATTTATTTGTTGGTTTATCGACATGCATGCATCTTTTTCCTAGGAAAGACATGCCCGTAAGATCGAAGTTTGATGGGAACGTATGCTTGTAGCACGGAGCTTAATTAAAATACAAATAGATCCATGTGTTTTGTTTCGTATGAGAAAAGAAGAGTTTACTCAGCAGCCAACAAAGAAGAATGTACTTTAACTTCATCATTTTGTGTTCAAGTCAAATGTGTTCTGTTTGTTTCCGCAACTCTTCCTTATGTGAACCCCTCTACGCTGAGCGCTTCTAATCTGCTTTGGAGAAAAGTGTACTTATAATTTGGGTAGAAGCTCATATTTTGTTAAATAATGGCACACAAAAAGGTAGCTTTTGGTAAAACAAACACAATACACATAAAGCATTGAAGTTCAAATCAAAAGCAAAAGCAAAAAAATCATACAAGCAGGGTAGTTCTTCCAAAACATGTGCGAAAAACTACGCAAAAAATGAAAATAGAAAACTCTTGAAATTAATAGCACGCGAAGTTCTTGATTCAGAAATTCCAAAGTTCACATGTACCACATACAGAAGGAAAATCATCAAATGAAAAAAGGGAACACCTAGGCCATTTCACCGAAAAGCAAAAAATGCATAAAATGTCGCGACAAAATTCTATAAGAAGTTCAAATTTAAAAACCGAAGCAGGTCAACGTTAAAAAAATGAAGTTTTTAATATCTAAAAGAAAATTTTGGAAGTTCAAAAAAATTGAGCAAGAAGTTAAAAAAAATGTTCAAAAATCTTCACAATGGATTTTCCCCGTATGTAAAAAAATTAGAGAAATTCAAATTAAAAAGAGGAGCATTTCAGAAAGATTGTATAAAAAGTGATTTTCCCCATTGTATAAAAACTAGAAGTTCAAATTAAAATAACGGTGAGGTATCATTGTTTATATAAAAAAACATTTTCCACGTTACTAACCAATAAAACTAAGAAGTTCAAATTTAAAAAACAATGAAGTTCGATGTCTATAAAAAATTCGGATTTTTCACATTATTAAAAAAACAGGAAGTTCAAAATTTTAAAACAAAGAAGTTCAAAAAACTCGATTTTCCTCGTTGCTAAAGGATAAAACTAAGAAGTTCAAATTATAATAACAGAGAAGTTCAAAGTTTATAAAAACCTCAGATTCACGTTCTAAAGAATAACTAATAAGTTCAAATTAAAAATAAGGGAACAACAAAAAAAGTTTTAAAAAGAATGTCCCCATTTTAAAAAAACGGATTTTCCCCGATACTAAAGATTAAACCAAGAAGTTCAATTTAAAAAAAACAGTGTAATTCAATGTACATTCAAAACTCAGTTTTTCTCGTTACTCAAGAATAAAACCAAGAAGTTCAATTTTAAAACGTGGAGAAGTTTGATATTTAATTAGAAACTCAATTTTTTTGCTTACTAAAGAATAAAACCAATAAGTTCAATTCAAAATAATGAAAAAGTTTGATGTTTCTAACAAAACTATGAATTTCATATTTCTAAAAACAAAAAAGAAATTCAAATAAAAAAGTTAGAGTGAAACAAAGAAGTTCAAATTGACAACTGCCGGAAGTTCACGTACTGCATGGTGTGCATTTCGTATGAGAAAAAGGAATAAAAAGATAAAGTCTAAAAAAGTTGTTGCTAGAAGTTCAAGTGCTTTTTCCGAGGAATTTAAAAAATTCTTGAGAGAGAGGTTCAACGCGTATTTCCATGTTCGAAAACACAAAAAAGAAATTGTATTTTTAAATTTTAAATAACTCTCTCAATCCACAAAGAAGTTCAGTTATAATTTGGTAGCAATTTGATTTAAAAAAAGAAAAATAAAAAAAATCAAATTATAAAAATGAAAAAAGTTCATGTCTGACATGGTGTGTATTTAATATGAGAAAAGCGAATAAAATGGCAAGGTCCAATTTTATTGTTGTTATAAGTTCAAGTCCTCGATCGGAGAAAGTAAAAAAAATATTATGAGAGAGGTTTGTGCAAAAGGAATATCATTTGTGTAACACTGATGAATCGATGAGCAAATTGCAAACGAAAATACGTGACTGAAGTTCAACGTGAAAACAACAAGAAGTTCAACTATTGCACTGAATGAGTTTCAAATGAAAAACTTTTAAAACTGTCGCGAGTATGAAATAAATGATCAACACGCGAAAGTTGCATGTTTACAGCAGCTTTCCATCAGTATATCACTTGCTCATTTCCGTTGAGTGGATGGAGATCTACGAGCAAAAAAAGCATGTGAAAAACATAGTAAAGTTCAAGTAGACATGCGAGAAGTTCAAGATCTTCACGCGGTGTGTTTTCGAAGAATCTGTTTCGGATAAAGGTAGAACGAATGATCTCGCCATTTTCAAAATTACTTAAAAATGTCTAGAAATTAGAGAAAATCATCAACATGAAAAAGTTTCGGATTTTCCGTAGCTTTTCAACGGTATATTATTTGCCCCATCCCGATACAGATTGTAGAAATTATGGCGAAAATACATTTTTAGCCATTTTCAAAATTGACATAAAACCGTAAGGAATTGGGAGAAACAATATATACCAAAAAGTTCGCATTTCCTCAAGCTTTCCAACTCCATATCATTTGCTGCATTCGGACATACAGTTAAAAATTAGCTCGAAAATGCAAACTCAGTGGAACTTGTACCGTTTTCTAAATTACTCTTAAACTGTTCAAAATTACAAAAAAACTTTCAACATGAAAAGGTAGCGCATTTTCATAAGATTTCCAACGCCATATCGTTTGCCTCAATTGGATTAGCCGTTTAGAAATGAAATTAAAAATATGAACACGGTTGTTCGGTTTGCGAAATTCTATGATTTTTCAAATCACTCTTTAACCATAAGGAATTAGAGAAAACTTTCAACATGTGGAAGGAGCGGTTTTACAACAGCTTTCCAATGCCAGATTATTTTCCTCTTTCTGATAAATGGTTTAGAAATGCGATCAAAAATACGATTCACATTCTTTGTATGAAGAAAAAATAGTTTCCAAAACTGCTCTTAAACCGCGTACATTTTGCCAGAAATTTAACTTGCGTCATGATACTCATGCCCGTAGCTTTCCAGCGATATATTGCAAGCCCCATTTGGGCAATGTTGGCGGAAGTTCATCCTAGCATAGGGGGAAGTTCGGGTCGAACAACTCAGCCAGTAAAATTGCAAAGGACGCAAGTTCGTCACGACGCGAGAAAAATTCGCCAACGACCGAGATTCCTATTTAAAATGGGCATTTAGTTGCTACAAATCATTTCTAGATTACACTTACATCATATAGAACACGACTGACCAGAATAATTCGCGTGGGGAGACATGGTTGCGAAGATAGCCCATAGGTCGGGTTCCTACAGAGGGATGTTCAGGCTGTGTAACTCAGGAAGTTATGTTTGTGATCAGAATATTATTCTGATCCCGTGATCAAAATAGTGTTTATGTATATATATATATATATATATATATATATATGTATATATATATATATGTATATGGTGCGTCTATTCTAACAACACCCCTTAAGACCTTATTCTAACAACACCGGCCTTATTATGCACATCCACCACCAGATCGCCGCCTCCCCTCCCCTCCCCGCCTTCTACCATGGCAGCGGCTTGGGAGCGCCGCCACCGCTCCCCTACCGTCCTTCTTCCGCGGCAGTGGCCTGGGAGCGCCGCCACCCCTCCCCTCCCGGCCTTCTTCCGCGGCAGCGGTCCAGGAGCGCCGCCGCCCCTCCACTTCCAGCCTTATTTCATGGCGGCGGCCTGGGAGCGATGCCGCCCCTCCCCTCCCTGCTTTCTCCCACGGTGGCGGCCTGGGAGCAGCACTGCCCCTCCCCTCCCGGCCATCTTTCGCGGTGGCGGCCGGCAGCGATGCTGCCCCTCCGATCCCTGGCTTCTTCCACGGCAGCGGCCAAGCAGCGACGCCGCCCATCGCCTCTCGGCCTTCTTCTGCGGCAGCACCCGAGCAACACCTTCCCCGCTAGTATATCGGCCTTCTTCCGCGGCAGCAGCTCGGTAGCACTGCCGCCGAACTCCTCCGGGCCTTCAATTAGCTGCACTTCATTAAATGTGGATTGGTGCTGCCTCGACATCAAACCAATTCGAGCAAGGAGGACTGTGCGCAAGGTTCCTTCATCCATGGCATCTTGTTGGAATAAGCCTACAACGACCTTCAGAGGAAATCCTCCATCACCACTCACCTTGAGAAACGTCCAAACCGCACATGAACTTCTGAAAGGGCAAGTGGACTGCACGGGTGAACGCAAAAGTTCTGCAGACGGACAAGAAGGGAACTTCTTCCTGCAAATGCAAGAAAGCACTTCAACACGAGGTAAGCAGTACACTCTCTCAACTATCTAAGTTTACTTATTCCAGACAAAGTAGTATACGTAGTCCAGTACGCCTCCAAAAACTAAGTAGAGCAGTAGCTTTAGTTCCTGATAGAAAAAATGTAGTGCACTTGCTCGGTTATGTAGTACGCTTGCTCGGTTATGCAGTACGGTTGTATACGTTCAATACGGACAACAATGCAGTGTGGTTACTTCAGTTCACCTTGTGGGGTGACGCAGTCAGTGTGCAATACTTCACAATACCCTTTCAAACACAATGTGGTTCGCATGATTCAGTTCATTTAACCTGACAATGCAGCTCGGTTCATTTTGTGCAGGAAATGACGTTCAGTAGATACAAAATGCCACGCATAATTGATAACACTGATAACAACAACTTTCAGAAGAGTAAAGCTTCTTCTGAAAGAGATACTGGCTGGGTTACCTTTGAGATTCCTCGAGGATTCTTCACGACAACAAATAGGGCGCAATATTGTCGGATCATGGGTTCCGGCAAACCCTCAAGGTTCGAACACGGGGTTGTGCATGAAGGTTTTCTCCCTATCAATCCACGCCCTATCTCTCTAAGATCTCGCAGACGAACTCGACGAACTCACAACACAGAAAGACACAATATTTATACTGGTTCGGGCCACCGTTGTGGTGTAATACCCTACTCTAGTGTGGTGGTGGTGGATTGCCTCTTGGGCTGAATATTGAACAGTATAAGGGGAAGAACAGCCTCCTGAGGTTGAGGTGTTCTTGTGCTTGGTAAACTTGTGTGGGTCAGATGATCTTGGATCCGCTCTCGGTTTGTGATGAGGTCGATCCCCCCTCTCTACTGTGCTGGCTAGTTCTACTTATATAGGCCCTGGTCCTCTCCCCAAATATTGAGCGGGAAGGGAGCCAACAACGGCCAATTTGAAAGGGGACAACTAGTACAGCTTATCCTGACAAAAGCGGTATTCGCCTGCAAAAGGCTCTGGTGGTGACGCCGTCCTGGGCTCCATGGTGACCTCCGTCTTGCCGTCCTTCTGGTCTTGGTGTCGTTGCACCAATATGGAAACCTTTGCTTGATGCCTCGATACTCCGCGCCCGCGCTTGCCCCCTTGGCACCAAAGAGGAAGCAAGGACACTGCGCACGCTGGCGCCCGCCTAGCGCCTGCCAGTTCTCGATCGTCATGGCTCACGTCATGAGGACCTCACGAGGTTTGCCTTGCCTTGATCTCTCCGCCCCTCGCGAGCCTGCCTAGCGAGGCTGCCCCTGATGAGGTCTTGCGTCATCCGCCTCGCGAGGCTTGGCCCCTTGCAAGGGTCTTGAATGCCTTGTCGATGAAGATGGGTCGCACGGGCCTGCTAGCTCAGCCACGCCGTGGGCCGCAGGCAGGCAAGTCTGGGGACCCCCATTCCTAGAACACCGAAAATAGCCCCCGGGCCCAAGGTGCACTCGGGCTTGGCTTCGGGGCGAAGCCAAAGGTCAAGCGCGGAGCACCGCGGGCCCCAAAAGCCTGCGGCCTCGGTTGACGCATGGCGGTTGATTGGACGTGGGCGTCCCCGCTTCCCCACGCTGCCTCGGCAACTGCCCGACTTGTCAAGTCCCTACGCCATGCAAGGAAAGCCATCATTACCCGTGATCATGGGGGCGTTGGTTGGCCTTCTCCTGCTATAAATGAGGAGGTGGCGGAGCCCTCGTCCCCCACTTCTTCCCATTTCGCCTGCTTCTTCCTCCTTTGCTCCACCACCGACTCCAATGGTGCCGTTGAAGAGGTTCTCTGCCGCGGAGAAAGGAAAGGTTCCTCGCGAGGGGCCCGGCTCCCCGGTGCCCAAGCGGGGATGAGGCCGTCCCCACAAGCACACCATGACTCCCGCCGTGGCCCCCCGCTCCCGGGGTGGCGCCGCTGCGTGTGGTGGGGGTCGCTCCGGTCGCAGCAGCCCCGTCGATGAGGTGAGATGCGCCGTGGTTGCGTGGCCTCCCCGGCCACGCTTCCACTCGGCAGAGGTGCTGCTGGAGTTCCTTGTCTGGTCGGAGGATCTGGCCGGCAACTGGCTTCAGCTTCCGTGCTTCTTCGTCGACAAGCTGCCGGCCTCTGGTCCAGGCGGGCTATGACTACAGGCGGACGGCTGCTCCAGCAGGGCTTCCTGGGTCACGGTTGAAGTCTCTGCCGCGGGCAACATAGCTCTGGCCCACGGTTGATAGACGTTCGCCCGCGCGCGCGGCCTGGGCAGGCGATGCACCCTCCATTTCAAGTATGACGGTGATGCGACCCTCTATGTGAGGGTGTTTGGGGAAGATGGTCACCGCACCGGGAGCTGCCCCAAGACGAACGACGATGAGGAGGTGCTCGGTCTCGGTGATGGCCGGGATGAGGGCGAGCCTGCCGGCCGCACCTCATCTAGCTACGGTGGCTCTTCTCTTGGCGAGAGCTCCAACAGCGGTGGCTACGACCAACCGCCACACCGCCGCGCTCGCTTCGAATGTGGTAGCGGGTCGTCTCGTCGCCGCGCCTCCGTGAAGCGCGAGGAGGGATCTGGCTAAGCTCGTGACGTCACTGGAGGCCTGCCCCCATGGTTCGCTGCAACACCGCTTTTGTTTTGTTCCTCTTTTCTTTCCTGCATCAAAATGAAACCAATATGGGCTTGGAGGGGCGTGTATCGAACTATGATTCCTCAATCATTACACTATGCTTGTTATTTTTGTGTTGTGTCGTTATTTTGTGTGGAGATAACTTAGCCTGGCACGTTCGGGGCAGCCTCTTCTTCATGAGGCACTTGTTTCCTCATGCCTGTCTTGGCTTAGTGGTTGCTCAGGAACTGCAAAAAATTCGTTAGGAAGCTCGCTAGAGACTTATCGTTCACCTGAGCCTTGACCCAGCGCTTCATATCATGGTACCCGAGGGGCACGGATTAGGAGAGATGTGCCAGTTTGTGGGCTCGAGCGAGGGTGCTGACGAGGACATGTATTGGGGGTAGGATAACAGGCCTGACCTAAAGGCCCTACCCATGGACACCGTATACTTTGTACTGGGCCCCTGGGCCAGATCGCCGTCTAGATGTACTGCAACTTGAAAGTCACTCGGACAGCAACAACCACTCGGAGCACGACACTTCACTCGACGAGCTCATTCCACTCGGCCGTGTAACTCACTCGGATATGCAAAGACCAATAGTCAGCATGACGGTTTTGTAGTGGGCAGGCATTATGGCATTGATGCTCCACCGTGTAACATAAGGGGTGAGGGGGTGGTGCACTCTATATAAGCCACCCCCACCACTAGACTAGGGGGATTTTTTCTTCCATCTCTCTCTCTCTCTCTCTTTCACCATTAGTCTCAGGACTATGGGCCACCAAGTATACCTCTACGCTCGGCTGCTTATTTCCACATACTGGCTTAGCACTGGTTATGTGACTCCCGAGTCCAACATCTATTTTTTCGCATACATCATTCACGAATATCATGTGTTCTTCATTTCGAGTTTGCATCGGTCCTCGGGGGCTGCAACTCAGTCAGAACAGTAAACTTCCGTTTTATTTGAGCCAACACTCCAATGAATTCAGTCGGATTCATCACTTTGACAAGTTCGAATCCTTCGCTCTTTCAGACTCTTGCTGGTTAACCATCAAGCCCCTTGCACTCCCAGTGGGTGTCTATGGGTGTTATTCACACAAATCATTTTAGCACACATCAAATTTCCTTGAGAAATTATTTCGTTGGCTTTTTCCTTTTTTTACACAAGTTACACGATCACTCGACGGCCCTATGCGCCAACTTCATCGCTGCTCGGACTCGGTCACCGTACCAGTCCTAGAGCACCACAACACCGACCTTGTCGCTCTATTGACTTCAAACACATCCGGCCAACCCCTCTGTGGAATCCTCTGCATCGTATCAATGATATAGACCTCGTCGTCAGGCATGAGACAGATAAGTCCCTTTTATAATTAAACTTCACACTTCACCCCTTTGCGAGTTTGCCTCTTTCAAGCATCACTTGGAAGCTTCTCCTCATCTTTACCCGAGTCCGACTCGATGAATTACAAATCATCCATTCAAAACTATATTTCTCGTATTCTGACATGTCCGTTGTCGAAGCCTGTAGTACGCCGGGGGGCTACGCGGCACTCGGGGGCTGCATCTCATTCGGAATGACACTCTCCTGAGTGGTCGAGTACTTCATCACCAGTTAGATCCTTCACTTCAACAAGTGCATTCGATCCGCCACTTTGACAAGTTTTATAATCACCCACACGCTCTGTGTGACATCTTCATTCCTACTCAGACTCAGTTGTCACGTCGGTCTTGTTGCGTCGCAACCACAATACATCGACCTCTTCGCTACATTAGCTTCGAAAGCATCTGGCTAACTCCTTCGAAGACCGTTTCAGCCACTTGGCTGGACACACAATCTTTCACTCGGCTGCCCCGTGCGTCATCACTCGGCCACCTCGCGCATCCTCACCCGTCCGTCCCGCGCATCACCACTTGGCTGGACACGTAGTCCTTCACTCGGCCACCTCGCGCATCCTCACTTGGTCGTCCCGCACGTCTCCACTTGGTTGTGCACGTCTTCACCACTCAGTCGCTCCGCGCGTCGCCTCTCGGTTGTGCACATCTTCACGACTCAGCCGCCCCACGCGTTGCCACTCAGTTGCGCACGTCTTCATAATTCGACCACCTCGCACATCATGACTCGGCCGTCCCGCGCGTTGCCACTCGGTTGGGCACGTCTTCACCACCCGGCTACTCCACGCGTTATCACTCGGTTGTACATATCATTGCCCCTCGGGCGCCTCGCGCGTCACCATCAGTTGGACATGTGTTTACCTCTACACCCTTAGCATGGGAATGACTAAGTTACTCATATGATCAAACCTTATATCACACTCTGTAGCAAGCTTACCTCTTTCGAGCATCACTTGGGGGCTATGCACATCCATTGGCCATGTTGCGCCAGGGGTTACGCCCATTCGATCAACCCATTGATCACATCAGGAATATCTTTCTAACCATACATGCTCGTTCCGCTGAAAACCTATAAGGGTAGTACTGTTCACTCGGACGATCGCCCAAATCATTTCTTGAAGTCATCTTCAGGACTGCAAAAGGGTGAAAATGACGCTCCTCTACGGATACACTTGGCCCTTATCCTAGGCTCCAAGGCGTTAGTTTCACAAACTTGGACTCAGAGATGGCATGTGCTGGTGTTCCCCCGGGATAATGAGTGGCATCTCTACGAAGAGTCAGCCCACACACTAGCCTCGCCATTCGGGTTTCCATGGCACGTCCATGTAAGACCACTAGTCTATCTCCTCTGAGAGACATACGAGTGCCACCAAGTTTTTCCTCGCAGTCAACATACTCTGATCAGTCGGGAAGCACGTCCACTTGGACAAATACCCCTTTCATGCAAAGGGCTGAAAACAAAACTCCTCTTCGGATACAATGTACTCTTACAAATATCCCCTTCATGCAAAAGATGACGGTCAATTAAAGAAGTACTATTGGAACGGTTACTCCCTGGAGTGTCCAGCATTTTTCTACAGTCGATAGTTTCAAGACCGAATTCATTCCTCATGCCGAGAGCACGAAGACTCACTTGCTTGACCAAGTTCTAGGTTGAATTTATTTACAGTGCCAAGTGCACGAAGATCAGTTCGACTGACCCAGCTCCAGGCTGAGCTTATTTACCATGCCAATCGCTTGAAGATCCATCCGATTGACTCAATTTCAGACAAAGATATTTACCATGCTGACTGCATGGAGGTTTACCAGGAGACTTAAACCCTCTACCAGACTCATCTAGTCCGACAGAGGCTCGGGGACTACATCCAGTGGGTGCACTCAGCGTGCCCCCACTGAAAGAGAACTCAGAAAGAAACATTTTGCTCGATGCAAAACCAGCTCCAGAATTACCCGACCTTCGAGTCAGAGAAGAACAAGTTCAATCAGTACCAGCTAAGAATATTTTTAGTTCTCAGACCCCTGCCAACTGCCCGCAGTCGACGGCAGTCTCGGGGACTACACCTAGTGGGTGCACTCAGTGTGCCCTCACTGGAATGGTATCCACTCGGAACGGTCCGCCCGGTCTGAGTGACGGCCAAACAACAAAAAAAGACACGTTCCAGGCGTGAAGAAATTTCGAGTAATCAGTTACTCGATGCAGGACCAGCTCCAAATTACTCCAAAAAATGGTATAAGGTGAGTTTAACGCTCCTCCGCGGACCCATTTGAGCTCATTTCACTTGGACACCATGCAGTCTAGAATCCGTCAAGGAAACACATGGAGATAAGATCTCCGTGTGATCAGAGGGAGTTCATAAGTGCCTCCGTAGCACTCGACTCATCTGGGAATTCACCTCGACTCGACCAGCTCAACCTCGACCGATTCGGGGGCTAATGACGAGGACATGTATTGGGGGTAGGGTAACAGGCCTGACCTAAAGGCCTACCCATGGACACTATATACTTTGTACTAGGCCCCTGGGCTAGATCGCCGTCCAGATGTACCACAACTTGAAAGTCACTGGGACAGCAACAACCACTCGGAGCACGACACTTCACTCGACGAGCTCATTCCACTCGGCCGTGTAACTCACTCGGATATGCAAAGACCAATAGTCAGCATGACGGTTTTGTAGTGGGCAGGCATTATGGAATTGATGCTCCACCGTGTAACATAAGGGGTGAGGGGGTGGCACACTCTATATAAGCCACCCCCACCACTAGACTAGGGGGCTTTTTTCTTCCATCTCTCTCTCTCTCTCTCTTTCATCATTAGTCTCAGGACTATAGGGATCCGTTCTCCTCTCATTGTAATCTCCGGATACATACTAAGATAAAACAAAGCCTCTCCGGAGCACGAGACATAGGGTTGTTATCTCCACCGTGAGAAGCCCGAACTCGCTAAAACCATCGTGTCACCCATATGCATCTCGATAGATCATGCTCCTTTATCCTACCCCTCTCTTATTGTCGAAATCGTTACCATAACAGGTGCCTCGCGAGAAAGTAGACCGAAGGCAGAGAGAAGGACCAACACAGGAGGAAGAGACCCTCACGAAGGCACCTGCCTAGCCCCCTCGCGAGGTATGCGAGAGAAAGAACACAAGCGAACTAGATTCGGAAAAGGCAGCAAAAGGCAACGGAACCAAATAAGCGAGGAACACCAATAGCAAACTTCGATTAAGAGAAGGCGAGCCAACTACGGAAAGCAAATGAAAAGCTGCGTCCGGCACCTAGTCTAGTCTTCAAGTCTTCTCACCAGCGTGGAGCTAAGTGCTGCCACTAGGCGTGGGAGGGAGCCCCCGAGGCCCGAGGGCGGCACTCCTGAGACTCCGGGGCATGTACAGCCCCACTCATTATTACGTGAGAGTATCACGGACGGTGATTCTTCACAGGCACCGGGCCTTCTTCACAGGCACTGGGCCTTTCTTCATAGGCATAGGGCCTTGCTTCATAGGCACTAGGCCTTGCTTCACAGGCACTGGGCCTTGCTTCACAGGCACTGGGACTTTCTTCACAGGCATGGGGCCTTGCTTCACAGGCACTGGGCCTTGCTTCATGGGTAGAACTTCCGGAGGTGCTGGATGTTCCAGGCATTTTAGATGGGCACCCCGTCCTGCGTCTCCAGGCGCGTGGCACCAGGCCTGGAGACATGGACGACCCTGAACGGGCCCTCCCACATGGGTGAGAGCTTGTGCAACCCTTCCCTGGAGAGGACGCGCCTTAGGACAAGGTCGCCTGCCTCGAGCGTCCTGGAGCGGATGTTGCGGCAGTGGTACCGCCGCAGCGTCTGCTGGTACCTTGCCGCCCTCAGTGCGGCTTCGCGGCGTTGTTCCTCCCCCAGTACGAGATCCATCCCCCACGTGGTGTCCTGCTGCGTTTCATCAAATGCCAGGACCCATGCGGAGCGATGCTTGACCTCATGAGGGAGGACCACTTCGGCTCCGTAGACAAGGAAGAATGGGGTCTCGCCCGTTGGCTTAGTGGCGGTAGTGCGGATGGACCACAGCACGGACTGGAGCTCGTCATGCCAGCCCCTACCGCAGGCCTCGAGCTTCTTCTTGAAGGTCCTGGTCTTGAGGCCTCTCAAGACCTCCGCGTTGGCGCCTTCAGCCTGGCCATTGCTCCTGGGGTGCGCCACCGAAGCATAGCAGATCTGCGTTCCAAGGTTAGCATAGTATGTTTTGAAGAGGTTACTGGTGAACTGCGAGCTGTTCTCGGTGTTGATGCGGTTGGGGACCTCGAAACGGCTCACGAGGCCCTTGATGAACTTAACCGCGGAACCAGCTGGGATGGTGCGGACGGCTTCCACTTCGGCCCACTTGGTGAACTCATTGATGGCGACGTAGAGGTAGCGGTAGCCCCCTGGCGCTCGAGGGAATGGGCCCAAGATATCCAGCCCCCAGACCGCGAACGGCCATGAGAGCGGTATAGTCTGGAGGCACTGAGCTGGCTGATGGATCTGCTTGGCGTGGAACTGGCAAGCTTCGCAGGACTTCACTAGCTCAGCTGCGTCATTGAGCGCCGTGGGCCAGTAGAATCCACTGCGGAACACCTTGCCGACGGGAGTCCGTGATGACGAGTGGTGTCCGCAGTCCCCGTCGTGTATGTCAATCAGCAACTCCTTCCCCTGGTCCCTGGAAATGCAACGCAATGAAACATCATTTGGTTGCTTCCTGTACAACTCACCGTCCTGGATGCAGTATGCCGTGGCTTGCCGGGCCACGCGCTCTGCGTCCTCTTCCTTCTCCGGTAGTGCCCCTTGCATCAGTTATTCCTTGAACTCCTTGGTCCAACATCCCTCTTGAGGCTCGAGCGCCAAGAGCACGCGAGCTCCTGAGGTTGGGCCACAAGCTGGGGCTCGCGTGGAAGGTGGTTGTGGGAGCTCCTCCCGAGGCCGTGACGCGCTTGAAAGTGGTGGCGTCGCTGACGGCTTGAAGAGCCGCTCCTCGAAGACGCCAGGCTCTTGGGGCTGCCGCTTGGATGCCCACCTAGCAATGTCGTCGGCCTCCTTGTTGGTGCCACGGGGCACATGCTGCACCTCCAGGCCTAGGAACTACCTTTATATCTTACGTACTTCTGCGAGGTACGCCTCCATGTGCTCGTCCTTTGGCTCATACACTTTGTTGGAGAAGTTGACGAGGAGCTGTGAGTCGCCCCTAACGGTGAGGCGCTTCACCCCTAGAGCTGTCGCGGCCTTCAAGCCAGCTATGAGGCCTTCGTATTCTGCGATGTTGTTGGAGACCTTCTCGCCCTGCTGAAAGCAGAGCTGCATAGTGTAGCAAAGCTTGTCCTGCGCGGACGTGATGAGTACTGCTCCAGCCCCCGCGCCCTGGTGCGCGAAGGCACCATCGAAATACATGACCCATCCGTCGGGCGCCTCACTTCCTGGCGAGGTGGACCGATCCTCGCCTGCTTCCAGCGCCGAGGAATCCATCCATTCCGCCACGAAGTCATCAAGTGTGGCTCCCTTGATGACTCTGGTGGTGATGAACTCCAACTGGAATGCCTGCAGCTTGATGTTCCACTCGGCGACCCTTCCGGCAAAGTTGGGGCTCCTGAGCACCCTCTCCAATGGGTAGGCCGATACGACCTTGATGGGGTGGCCCTGGAAGTAGTGCCGCAACTTGGGCGACGCCACCAGGAGCGCGAGCAGGAGCTTCTAAGGCATGGGATAGCATGCCCTCGCATCCCGCAACACCGTGCTGACGAAGTACACCGGGTGCTCGATGAGGACCGGCGTGTTGGTGAGGCTCGCGTCTTGTGCAAGCTGGGGTGCCTCTTGAGGTGGTGGGACCCCTGGCACCTGGTCGCTTGCGGTAATCTCTAATGTGTCATCCTGTCGAGCTTGGTCTTCTGTTGCTGCCGCTATGGCTCTTGCTGCGCCTTCCTGATCTTGCGTCATGGCTGGCGACGTAGGTTGGCGCGACGCACTCTTGGCCTGGTGCTCCTCCCGAACTGCCACTAGCGCAGTGCTAGCGGAGTACGGGGTGGCGGCAAGATAAAGTACTAGAGGCTTGAGAGGCCGTGGCGCCACCAACACCGGTGGGCTGGTCAGGTATCTCTTGAGGTCTTGGAAGGCTCGGTCGGCCTCTGGAGTCCACTCGAACGGGCCCTTCTTCTTCATCAGCTCGAAAAAGTGTAAGGCGCGCTCTCCCAGCTTGGAGATGAAGCGCCCCAATGCAGTCACCTGACCAGCCAGCTTCAACATTTCCTTGAGGGTCTGCGGCGGGCTCATGCCCTCAATGGCCTTGATCTTCTCCGGGTTCGCCTCAATCCCTCTGTGTGACATGAGGAATCCCAGAAGCTTGCCGGAACGAACACCGAACAAACACTTTTCCGGGTTAAGCCGCAAGTTCACCTAGCGCAAGCTTTCGAAGGTCTCCTCCAAGTCTTGGATCAAGGTTCTCGCCTCCCGAGACTTCACCACAACGTCGTCGACGTAGGCTTCCGTGTTCCTCCTGAGCTGCCGCCCTAAAGCAATGTGCATCAGCCACTAAAAGGTCGCACCCATGTTGCGCAGTCCGAAGGGCATACATGTGTAGCAGTACACCCCACACGGGGTCAGGAAGTATGTCTTCTCTACATCTTCCACCGCCATCTTGATTTGGTGATACCCTAAGAACGCATCCAGGAAGCATAGTAGGTCGCACTTGGCAGTGGAGTCGATGATCTGGTCGATGCGCGGGAGAGGGAACGGATCTTGACGGCACGCCTTGTTGAGGTTGGTGAAGTCGACACACATTCGCTCCTTCCCGCCTTTCTTCGGCACCACGACTGGGTTCGCTTGGACGATGAAGGCCTGCTTGTCCATGGACTGCCGCATTGCTTGCTGCTTCACAGGGTGCACATTGGGGCACACCTTTAATTAAGTGGTGCTGAATCACCTCTCTCGGGACCCCCACCTCCATATCTCAAAACAATTATCAAGTATCAAACTTCTCATAGTATTCAATGCACTTTCTATGAAAGTTTTTATATTATTCCTAAAAGCAAATTTCCATTTTGTTCTAAAGGACTCTCAAAATAATATAAGTGAAGCATGAGAGATCAATTATTTCTATAAAATAAAACCACCGCCGTGCTCTAAAAGGTATAAGTGAAGCACTAGAGCAAAAATTATATGGATCAAAAGATATAAGTGAAGCACATAGAGTATTATAATAAATTTCAAATCATGTGAGTCTCTCTCAAAAGGTGTGTACAGCAAGGATGATTGTGGTAAACTAAAAAGCAAAGACGCAAATCATACAAGACGCTCCAAGAAAAACACATATCATGTGGTGAATAAAAATATAGCTCCAAATAAAGTTACCGATGGACGAAGACGAAAGAGGGGATGCCTTCCGGAGCATCCCCAATCTTAGGATTTTTGGTGTCCTTGAATTTTAACTTGGGGTTCCATGGGCATCCCCAAGCTTAGGCTCTTTCCACTCCTTGTTCCATAATCCATCAAATCTTTACCCAAAACTAGAAAACTTCACAACACAAAACTCAAAATAGAAAATCTCGTGAGCTCCGTTAGCGAAAGAAAACAAAACACCACTTCAAGGTACTGTAATGAACTCATTCTTGATTTATATTGGTGTTAAACCTACTGTATTACAACTTCTCTATGGTTTATAAACTCTTTTACTAGTCATAGATTCATCAAAATAAGCAAACAACACACGAAAAACAGAATCTGTCAAAAACAGAACAGTCTGTAGTAATCTGTAGCTAACGCAAACTTATGGAACCCCAAAAATTATAAACTAAATTTCTGGACGTGAGTAATTTATCTATTAATAATCTGCAAAAAGAATTAACTAAATATCACTTTCCAAATAAAAATGGCAGCAATTCTCGTGAGCGCTAAAGTTTCTGTTTTTTACAGTAAGATCAAAAAGACTTTCCCCAAGTCTTCTCAACGGTTCTACTTGGCACAAACACTAATTAAACACAAAAAACACAACCAAAACATAGGCTAGATAAATTATTTATTACTAAACAGGATCAAAAAGCAAGGAATAAAAATAAATTGGGTTTTCTCCCAACAAGCGCTATTGTTTAATGCCCCTAGCTAGGCATAAAAGCGAAGATAGATCTAGGTATTGCCATCTTTGATTTTAATTTTCTTAGCAGAGTCATGCTTGAATCCGGGAGGTTCCTTATGCTTCCCTTCATATTTGGAAATTTTTAGATCTAAACAATCCAACCGTGTATTGCAAAGGGTAATTAACATATTCATGCGGTGGAGATTTCCGCTAACACTCTTGAGAGGTTCAAGAGATTTTTGTAAAATTTTCGTTACTTCGCGAATCTTCTCAAAAACTTGTGTCTCTTGTTGGGTATTATGTGGCCCCTTTTGTGGAGGTAGTGTTACCACTATTCCCTCTAAAATTTCATGAGCAATACTGGGATCCTTTCAATAAAATTTCCTTTGGCAACGCAATCCAAGAGTTGTCTATGGGACATATTTAATCGAACATAAAAATTACGAAGCAAAATTCTAAAATTCACCTCTAGGGTGACATTACGATAAGTTCCATTATCCTAAACCACACATATTTTAAATTTTCTCCTTGCCTTTGTTTGAAGTGAGGAACTTCAAACTCAGGAGACAAAGGGGCAGAAAAGGACTAGCCATAACGACGAAGCAAGTGAAAAAGAGGCGAATGAAAAAAGAGATGGCGAATAAAACGGCAAGGGTGAAGTGGGGGAGAGGAAAACGAGAGGCAAAAGACAAATAATGTAATTCAAGGTATAAGAGTTCGTGATGGGTACTTAGTATGTCTTGACTTGTGCGTAGACTCCCCGGTAACGGCGCCAGAAATGGCTCATTGTCGCGAGTCAAATTTGGACTTGACTTGGCGCGGATCTCCCCGGCAACGGCGCCAGAAATCCTTCTTGCTACCTCTTGAGCACTGCATTGGTTTTCCTTTGAAGAGGAAAGGGTGATGTAGTAAAGTAGCGTAAGTATTTCCCTCAGTTTTTTAGAACCAAGGTATCAATCCGGTAGGAGATCACACTCGAGTCCCACGCACCTACACAAACAAATAAGAACCTCGCAACCAACGCGATAAAGGGGTTGTCAATCCCTTCACGGTCACTTACGAGACTGAGATCTGGTAGATATGATAAGATAATATTTTTGGTATTTTTATGATAAAGAGAAATAAAGATGCAAAGTAAAATAAACGGCAATAGAAATAGCTAAGTGTTGGAAGATTAATATGATGGAAGATAGACCCGGGGGCCATAGGTTTCACTAGTGGCTTCTCTCAAGAGCATAAGTATTACGATGGGTAAATGAATTACTGTCGAGCAATTGATAGAAAAGCAAATAATTATGAGAATATCTAGGCATGATCATGTATATAGGCATCACATCCGTGACAAGTAAACCGAAACGATTCTGCTTCTACTACTATTACTCCACACATCGACCGCTATCCAGCATGCATCTAGAGTATTAGGTTCATAAGAACAGAGTAATGCTTTAAGTAAGATGACATTATGTAGAGGGATAAACTCATGCAATATGATATAAACCCCATCTTTTTATCCTCGATGGCAACAATACAATATGTGTCGTTTCACTTTCTGTCACTGGGATCGAGCACCGCAAGATTGAACCCAAAGCTAAGCACTTCTCCCATTGCAAGAAAGATCAATCTAGTAGGCCAAACCAAATTGATAATTCGAAGAGACTTGCAAAGATAACCAATCATACATAAAAGAATTCAGAGAAGATTCAAATATTGTTCATAGATAAACTTGATCATAAACCCACAATTCATTGGATCTCGACAAACACATCGCAAAAAGAAGAGTTACATCAAATGGATCTCCAAGAGAATCAAGGAGAACTTTGTATTGAGATCCAAAGAGAGAGAAGAAGCCATATAGCTACTAGCTATGGACTCGAAGGTCTGAAGTAAACTACTCACACGTCACCGGAGAGGCCAGGGAGTTGATGTAGAGGCCCTCCGTGATCAATGCCCCCTCCGACAGACCTCCGGAAAAGTCCCCAAGATGGGATCTCTCGGGTACAAAAGGTTGCGGCGGTGGAATTAGGTTTTGATGGTGCTCCTGGATGTTTGGGGGGTACGTGGATATATATAGGAGGAAGAAGTACGTCGGTGGAGCAACGAGGGGCCCACGAGGGTGGAGGGCGCGCCCAGGGGGTAGGCGCACCCCCTTGCCTCGTGGCTTCCTCAATTGTTTCTTTACGCCCACTCCAAGTCCCCTGGATCATGTTTGTCGAGAAAATCACATTCCCGAAGGTTTCATTCCGTTTGGACTTCGTTTGATACTCCTTTTCTGCGAAACACTGAAATGGGCAAAAAACAACAATTTGGGCTGGGCCTCTGGTTAATAGGTTAGTCCCAAAAATGATATAAAATTGTAAAATAAAGCCCATTAACATCCAAAATAGATAATATAATAGCATGGAGCAATCAAAAATTATAGATACGTGGAGACGTATCAACCAGTAGAGCGAGCCGCCCATGAGCCAGGAGTTCCAAACACCGCCAACAACTACATTGAAACCAAGGCTCGGGAGGCACCTCCGTGGTGACATGCAGATCTTTGTCAAGATCATGAACACGCAAGATCAGATGAGGACCAGAAGACGACAACCCCCGTCGAGACCCTTGCCGGGGGCGACCGCGAGACCACAGTAAGACCCTTGCCGGGGGCCCGGCAAGACCCTTGCCTAGGACACCAGCAGGGCCGCAGCCAGGCCCACATCTGCCAAAGCTCCACCGTCGTCCCGAAGCAGCTGCTAGCTCAACCAGCTGGGCAGGCACCTGCGTGGCGACGAGCGGCCTCTACACCGACCCAGCAAGCACCTGCGTGGTGGCATGCAAGTCTTCCTGAAGGCTCCACCACCACGCCAGCCCAGCAGCCAGCCGACGTGGCGCCGCACGCCTTGTCAGCTCAGACGCATGTCAAAGCCAGGTGTGGCGGCGACAGCTGGGACGTGCTTCCATGCCGTCCCCGATAAAGTGAGAGGGGCACATCGGCAACGCATTAAATACGTTTGTCCAACGGTGCCAGAGGATAGGCTCATCCATTGTACACCTTTCCACCTCCTGTGTGCCACTATGGCAGCCCCTTTTTCTTATAAAAGGAGGCCCGAGGCGACCAGGAGGGGGGTTCGGATCTTTTGGGCAAAGTTGCACCCCGTAGCTAGCTCAAGAACACTCTCAATACATCCACAAAAGGAGGACTAGGGTTTTATGCATCCTCGTGGCCCAAACCTGGGTAAACGATCTGTGTGCTTCCTATCAGACCCGCTCTTTCCACAACCCCGCACCCGCCAACCGTAGAAAGGATCCCAGTGACCCCATAGATGTCGATTTCCCCCGACATCTTTGGCGCGCCAGGTAGGGGATGCGCAGTTGTGAGAATCCGTCCTAGACGAAGCAACGACTTCATCGTGGTCGTCACTTCAAGCAAGGAAACGACTGAACAAATGGCGTCCTCGGTAGACGCGGTGAACGCTCACCCAGCGACAGAAAAGCTAAGTCATACAAAACCTTGAGTAATTCCTTTTTATATATATGGTTATCATCATCGACGATCTTACCCTATGTATGGCAAACCTGCACGCAATGGGGCCCTACCATTATTGGCAACGCCCTTGTTCTGTTTCGAGTCTGCTCAACAGCTCGAGCGGCTGCGTCAAGAACAGCTGGGCAAGCTTTTGTGGTTGGCAATGCTCTCATTCTGTCTCGAGTCCGCTCGATAGCTCGAGCGGCCAGATCAAGAGCAGCGAGGTGGTTTACCCGGTAGCAAGCATGCCCGGCAGGCCATTGAGGATCCGTCCTCAAGACGCCGCATGGGCTTCCGTGCCAGCAAACCTACCCGCATAATGTAGGGACAAAGGGAAATCAAGCAGGAAAATAACATGCATCATTTCAAAACTACTACAGAGTTATATTACATCATTTGTCGCTGCGGTTCCAACTAAAGATAAAAATTGTCTTGGTCTTGAACCTGCAGCAGGATAAGAAACAGGGTGCCTAGTCCCAGTGCTGGCCTTGTACCCTCTGAACTCCGTCGATGTGGCCGATGACGGGCTTGATGCGCTCCTCGAGCGGCATGGGGTCCACGTCATTTGGCAAGCTATTCAGCGAAGCTTCGAAGTCGAGGTCAGGGTTCCAGTATGCCATCTTGGTGAGGACCTTGGTCATGGTGCCCCGGCAAAACTCCCGGGCCTCTTTGGCCAGAGATGTTGGGTAACGTAGTAATTTCAAAATTTTCCTACGCACACGCAAGATCATGGTGATGCATAGCAACGAGAGGGGAGAGTATTGTCGATGTACACTCGTAGACCAAAAGAGGAAGCGTTAGCACAACGCGGTTGATGTAGTCGTATGTCTTCACGATCCGACCGATCAAGTACCGAACGCACGGCACCTCCGAGTTCTGCATATGTTCAACTCGATGACGTCCCTCGAACTCCGATCTAGCCGAGCTTTGAGGGAGAGTTCCATCAGCATGATGGTGTGGTGACGATGATGATGTTCTACCGATGCAGGGCTTCGCCTAAGCACCGCTACGATATTATTGAGGTGGATTATGGTGGAGGGGGGCACCGCACACGGCTAAGAGATCCAAGAGATCAATTGTTGTGTCTACAAGGGGTCCCTACCTCCCTGTATATAAAGGAGTGGAGGAGGGGGAGGGGGTGGCCACCCTAGGCGTGCCCCACGAGGAGTCCTACTCCCACCGGGAGTAGGACTTCCCCCTTCCATGTGCGAGTAGGAGAGGAGAGGGAAGGAGAGAGGGGGAGGAAAGGGGGACGCCGCCCCCCTGATTGTCCAATTCGGACTGGGTGGGAGGGGGCACGCGGCTGCCCTTGGCCACCCCTCCTCTTCTTCACTAGGGCCCAATAGGCCCATTAGTCTCCCCGGGGGGTTCCAGTAACCCCCCGGTACTCTGGTATATGCCCGAAACACCCTGAAACCATTCCGATGTCCAAACATAGTCGTACAATATATCGATCTTTATGTCTCGACCATTTCGACACTCCTTGTCATGTCCATGATCACATCCGGGACTCCGAACTACCTTTGGTACATCAAAACACAAAAACCCATAATATAACCGTCATCGAACTTTAAGCATGCGGACCCTACGGGTTCGAGAACTATGTAGACATGATCGAGATACGTCTCCGGTCAATAACCAATAGCGGACCCTGGATGCTCATATTGGTTCCCACATATTCTACGAAGATCTTTATCGGTCAAACCGCATAACAACATACGTTGTTCCCTTTGTCATCGGTATGTTACTTGCCCGAGATTCGATCGTCGGTATCTCAATACATTATCCCACAACTAACTCATTAGTTGCAATGCTTGCAAGGCTTATAGTGTTGTGCATTACCGAGTGGGCCCAGAGATACCTCTCTGACAATCAGAGTGACAAATCCTAATCTCGAAATACGCCAACCCAACAAGTACCTTCGGAGACACCTGTAGAGCTCCTTTATAATCACCCAGTCATGTTGTGACGTTTGGTAGCACACAAAGTGTTCCTCCGGTAAACGGGAGTTGCATAATCTCATAGTCATAGGAACATGTATAAGTCATGAAGAAAGCAATAGCAACATACTAAACGATCAAGTGCTAAGCTAACAGAATGGGTCAAGTCAATCACATCATTCTCCTAATGATGTGATCCCATTAATCAAATGACAACTCATGTCTATGGCTAGGAAACATAACCATCTTTGATTAACGAGCTAGTCAAGTAGAGGCATACTAGTGACACTTTGTTTGTTTATGTATTAACACATGTATTATATTTCCGGGTAATACAATTCTAGCATGAATAATAAACATTTATCAAGATATAAGGAAATAAATAATAACTTTATTATTGCCTCTAAGTCATATTTCCTTCAGTCTCCCACTTGCACTAGAGTCAATAATCTACTTCACATCGCCATGTGATTTAACACCAATAGTTCACATCACCATGTGATTAACACCCATAGATCACATCGTCATGTGACCAACACCCAAAGGGTTTACTAGAGTGTGATCATGTTTTGCTTGTGAGAGAAGTTTAGTCTACGGGTGTGCCACATTCAGATCCATATGTATTTTGCAAATTTCTATGTCAACAATGCTCTACACAGAGCTACTCTAGCTAATTGCTCCCACTTTCAAAATGTATCCAGATTGAGACTTAGAGTCATCTGGATCAGTGTCAAAATTTGCATCGATGTAACCATTTACGACGAACCTTTTGTCACCTCCATAATCGAGAAACATACCGTTATTCCACTAAGGATAATTTTGACCGCTGTCCAGTGATCTACTCCTAGATCACTATTGTACTCCCTTGCTAAACATGGTGTAGGGTATACAATAGATCTGGTACACAGCATGGCATACTTTATAGAAACTATGGCTGAGGCATAGGGAATGACTTTCATTCTCTTTCTATCTTCTGCCATGGTCGGGCTTTGAGACTTACTCAACTTCACACCTCGTAACACAGGTAAGAACTCTTTCTTTGACTGTTCCATTTTGAACTACTTCAAAATCTTGTCAAGGTATGTACTCATTGAAAAAACTTATCAAGCGTCTTGGTCTATCTCTATAGATCTTAATACTCAATATGTAAGTAGCTTCACCGAGGTCTTTATTTGAAAAACTCCTTTCAAATACTCCTTTATGCTTTCCAGAAAATTCTACATTATTTCCGATCAATAATATGCCATTCACATATATTTATCAGAAATGATGTAGTGCTCCCACTCACTTTCTTGTAAATACAGGCTTCACCACAAGTCTGTATAAAACTATATGCTTTTATCAACTCATCAAAGCGTATATTCCAACTCTGAGATGCTTGCACCAGTCCATAGATGGACCACTGGAGCTTGCACATTTTGTTAGCACCTTTAGGATCAACAAAACCTTTTGGTTGCATCATATACAACTCTTATTTAAGAAATCCATTAAGGAATGTAGTTTTGACATCCATTTGCCAGATTTCATAAAATGTGGCAATTTGCTAACATGATTCAGATGGACTTAAGCATTGCTACGGGTGAGAAGGTCTCATCCTAGTCAACTCCTTGAACTTTGTCAAAACCTTTTTCGACAAGTATAGCTTTGTAGATAGTAACACTACTATCAGCATCCGTCTTCCTCTTGAAGATCCATTTATTTACTATGGCTTGCCGATCATCGGGCAAGTCAACCAAAGTCCACACTTTGTTCTCATACATGGATCCCATCTCAGATTTCATGGCCTCAAGCCATTTCGCGGAATCTGGGCTCATCATAGCTTCCTCATAGTTCGTAGGTTCATCATGGTCAAGTAACATTACCTCTAGAACAGGATTACTGTACCACTCTGGTGCGGATCTCACTCTGGTTGACCTACGAGGTTCGGTATTAACTTGATCTGAAGTTGCATGATCATCATCATTAGCTTCCTCACTAATTGGTGTAGGAGTCATAGAAACAGATTTCTGTGATGAACTACTTTCCAATAAGGGAGCAAGTATAGTTACCTCATCAAGTTCTACTTTCCTCCCACTCACTTCTTTTGAGAGAAACTCCTTCTCTAGAAAGGATCCATTCTCAGCAACAAATATCTTGCTTCGGATCCATGATAGAAGGTGTACCCAATAGGTACTTTTGGGTATCCTATGAAGACGCACTTCTCCGACTTGGGTTTGAGCATATCAAGATGAAACTTTTTCACATAAGCATCGCAACCCCAAACTTTAAGAAATGACAGCTTAGGTTTCTTGCTAAACCATAGTTCCTACGGTGTCATCTCAACAGATTTAGATGGTGCCCTTTTTAATGTGAATGCAGTTGTCTCTAATGCATAACCCCAAAACGATAGTGGTAAATCGGTAAGAGACATCATAGATTGCACTATATCAAATAAAGTATGGTTATGACATTCGGACACACCATTATGCTGTAGTGTTCCAGGTGGCATGAGTTTGTGAAACTATTCCACATTGTTTTAATTGAAGACCAAACTCGTAACTCAAATATTCGCCTCTGTGATCAGATCGTAGAAACTTTATTTTCTTGTTACGATGATTTTCCACTTCACTCTGAAATTCTTTGAATTTTTTAAATGTTTCAGACTTTTGTTTCTTCAAGTAGATATACCCATATCTGCTCAAATCATCTGTGAAGGTCAGAAAATAAAGACACCCGCCGCGAGCCTCAACACTCATCGGACCTCATACATCAGTATGTATTATATCCAATAAGTCAGTTGCTCGCTCCATTGTTCTTGAGAACGGAGTCTTAGTCATCTTTTCCCATGAGGCATGGTTCGCAAGCATCAACTGATTCATAATCAAGTGATTCCAAAAGCCCATCAGCATGGATTCTCTTCATGCGCTTTACACCAATATGACGTAAACGGCAGTGCCACAAATAAGTTGCATTATCATTATTAACTTTGCATCTTTTGGCTACAATATTATGAATATGTGTATCACTACGATTGAGATTCAACAAACCATTTTCGTTGGGTGTGTAACCATAGAGGGTTTTATTCATGTAAACAGAATAACAATTATTCTCTAACTTAAATGAATAACCGTATTGCAATAAACATGATCAAATCATATTCATGCTCAATGCAAACACCAAATAACACTTATTTAGGTTCAACACTAATCCCGAAATTATAGGGAGTGTCCGATGATGATCATATCATTCTTGGAACTACTTCCAACACACATCGTTACTTCACCCTTAACTAGTCTCTGTTTATTCTGCAACTCCCATTCCAAGTTACTACTCTTAGCAACTGAACTAGTATCAAATGCCAAGGGATTGCTATAAACACTAGTAAAGTACACATCAATAACATGTATATCCAATATACCTTTGTTCACTTTTCCATCCTTCTTATCCGCCAAATACTTGGGACAGTTTTGCTTCCAGTGACTAGTCCATTTGCAGTAAAAGCACTTAGTCTCGGGCTTAGGTCCAGACTTGGGCTTCTTCACTTGAGCAGCAACTTGATTGTCGTTCTTCTTGAAGTTCCCCTTCTTCCCTTTGCCCTTTTCTTGAAACTAGTGGTCTTGTTAACCATCAACACTTGATGCTTTTCTTGACTTCTACCTTAGTCGATTTTTCAGCATCACAAAGAGCTTGGGAATTGTTTCCTTATCCCTTGCATATTATAGTTCATCACGAAGTTCTATCAACTTGGTGATAGTGACTAGAGAACTCTGTCAATCAATATCTTATCTGGAAGATTAACTCCCACTTGATTCAAGTGATTGTAGTACTCAGATAATTTGAGCACATGCTTACTGGTTGAGCTATTCTCCTCCATCTTGTAGGTAAAGTAATGTCAGAGGTCTCATACCTCTCGACACGGGCATGAGTATGAAATACCAATCTCAACTCTTGGAACATCTTATATGCTCCGTGGCGTTCAAAACATTTTTGAAGTCCCAGTTCTAAGCCGTAAAGCATGGTGCACTAAACTATCAAGTAGTTATCATACCGAGCTTTTGTAAAAATGTTCAAAATGTCTGCATCTGCTCCTGCAATAGTTCTGTCACCTAGTGGTGCATCAAGGACATAATACTTCTGTGCAGCAATGAGGATAATCCTTAGATCATGGAGCTAGTCTGCATCTTTGCTACTAACATCTTTCAACTTATTTTTCTCTAGGAACATATCGAAAATAAAACAGGGGAGCTAAACGCAAGCTATTGATCTACGACATAGATATGCTAATACTACCAGGACTAAGTTCATGATAAATGAAAGTTCAATTAATCATATTACTTAAGAACTCCTACTTATATAGACATCCCTCTAATCATCTAAGTGATCACGTGATCCAAATCAACTAAACCATGTGCGATCATGACGTGAGATGGAGTAGTTTTCAATGGTGAACATCACTATGTCGATCATATCTACTATATGATTCACGCTCGACCTTTTGGTCTCAGTGTTCTGAGGCCATATCCGCATATGCTAGGGTCGTCAAGTTTAACCCGAGTATTCTGCATGTGTAAAACTGTCTTACACTCGTTATAGATGAACGTTGAGCTTATCACACCCGATCATCACGTGGTGTCTCGGCACGACGAACTTTGGCAATGGTGCATACTCAGGGAGAACACTTTTACCTTGAAATTTAGTAAGGGATCATCTTATAAAGCTACTGCCGAACTAAGCAAAATAAGATGTATAAAAGATAAACATCACATGCAATCATAATATGTGACATGATATGGACATATCATCTTGTGCTTTTGATTTCCATCTCCAAAGTACTGTCATGATCTCCATTGTTACCGGCATGACACTATGGTCTCCATCATCTTGATCTTTTATCAACATGTCGTCACATGGTCGTCTCACCAGCTATTGCTGTTGCAACTATTGCTATCGCATAGCGATAAAGTAAAGCAATTACATAGCACTTGCATCTTATGCAAATAAACAGACAACCATAAGGCTCCTGCCAGTAGCCGATAACTTTAACAAAATATGATCATCTCATACAACAATTTATATTTCATCACGTCTTGACCATATCACATCACAACATGCCCTGCAAAAACAAGTTAGACGTCCTCTACTTTGTTGTTGCAAGTTTTACGTGGCTGCTACAGGCTGAGCAAGAACCATTCTTACCTACGCAGCAAAACCACAATGATAGTTCATCAAGTTAGTGCTGTTTTAACCTTCACAAGGACTAGGCGTAGCCACACTCGGTTCAACTAAAGTTGGAGAAACTGACACCCGCCAGCCACCTGTGTGCAAAGCACATCGATAGAACCAGTCTCGCATAACCTGTGTGCAAAGCGCACCGGTCTGGGCCGCTTCATCCAAAAATACCGCCGAACCAAAGTATGACATGCTGGTAAGCAGTATGACTTGTATCGCCCACAACTCACTTGTGTTCTACTCGTGCATATAAAAACTACGCGTAAACCTGGCTCGGATGCCACTGATGGGTAACGTAGTAATTTCAAAATTTTCCTACGCACACGCAAGATCATGGTGATGCATAGCAACGAGAGGGGAGAGTATTGTCCATGTACCCTCATAGACCGAAAGCGGAAGCATTAGCACAATGCAGTTGATGAGTCATACGTCTTCACGATCCGACCGATCAAGTACCGAACGCATGGCACCTCCGAGTTCTGCACACGTTCAACTTGATGATGTCCCTCGAACTCCGATCTAGCCGAGCTTTGAGGGAGAGTTCCGTCAGCACGACGGTGTGGTGATGATGATGATGATGTTCTACCGATGCAGGGCTTCGCCTAAGCACCGCAATGATATTATCGAGGTGGATTATGGTAGAGGGGGCACCGCACACGGCTAAGAGATCCAAGAGATCAATTGTTGTGTCTCCAAGGGGTGCCTCCCTCCCCGTATATAAAGGAGTGGAGGACGGGGAGGGGGCCGGCCACCCTAGGCGCGCCCCATGAGGAGTCCTACTCCCACCGGGAGTAGGACTTCCCCCTTCCATGTGGGAGTAGGAGAGGAGAGGGAAGGAGAGAGAGGGGGAAAGGAAAGGGGGGCGCCGCCCCCCTCCTTGTCCAATTTGGACTGGGGGAAGGGGGAGCGCGGCTGCCCTTGGCCGCCCCTCCTCTTCTCCACTAGGGCCCAATAGGCCCATTAGTCTCCCCGGGGGGTTCTGGTAACCCCCCGGTACTCCAGTATATGCCTGAACCTCCCCGAAACCATTCCGGTGTCCGAACATAGTCGTCCAATATATTGATCTTTACGACTCGACCATTTCGAGACTCCTTGTCATGTCCGTGATCACATCCGGAACTCCGAACTACCTTCGGTACATCAAAACACATAAACTCATAATATAACCGTCATCGAACTTTAAGCGTGTGGACCCTACGGGTTCGAGAACTATGTAGACATGACCGAGATACGTCTCCGGTCAATAACCAATAGCGGAACCTGGATGCTCATATTGGTTCCCACATATTCTACGAAGATCTTTATCAGTCAAACCGCATAACAACATACGTTGTTCCCTTTGTCATCGGTATGTTACTTGCCCGAGATTCGATTGTCGGTATCTCAATACCTAGTTCAATCTCGTTACCGGCAAGTCTCTTTACTCGTTCCGTAATACATCATCCCGCAACTAACTCATTAGTTGCAATGCTTGCAAGGCTTATAGTGATGTGCATTACCGAGTGGGCCCAGAGATACCTCTCCGACAATCGGAGTGACAAATCCTAATCTCGAAATACGCCAACCCAACAAGTACCTTCGGAGACACCTGTAGAGCACCTTTATAATCACCCAGTCACGTTGTGACGTTTGGTAGCACACAAAGTGTTCCTCCGGTAAACGGGAGTTGCATAATCTCATAGTCATAGGAACATGTATAAGTCATGAAGAAAGCAATAGCAACATACTAATCGGTCAAGTGCTAAGCTAACGGAATGGGTCAAGTCAATCACATCATTCTCCTAATGATGTGATCTCGTTAATCAAATGACAACTCATGTCTATGGCTAGGAAACATAACCATCTTTGATTAACGAGCTAGTCAAGTAGAGGCATACTAGTGACACTCTGTTTGTCTATGTATTCACACATGTATTATGTTTCCGGGTAATACAATTCTAGCATGAATAATAAACAGTTATCATGATATAAGGAAATAAATAATAACTTTATTATTGCCTCTAGGGCATATTTTCTTCAAGAGAGGCCGCCCTGTTGGAGTGGAACCGCTCCAGGGCCCCGAGAACACCCTCGAAGAACAGATTCAGCCTGGCGTTAGGGCTCACGTTTGGCTCTAGGACGTACCTCACGTTTGGCATCCCCATGGTAGCCAGCTGCATGGTGATCCTGCCGGCGACATTGACGAGGCGGCTGATGCAGAGCTTCTCGCCCGCCACGAACTCTGCGTGGCTGGCGGCGGCGTTCTTCCGCAGTTGTTTCTCCTCCTCCGGACTCTTGGTCAGGGACCCCTCCCGGGCGCTGACCTCCGAGAGCGACCCTACGAGGCCCTCCAGCTTCAGCTTCAGGTCCTTGATGGACTCGTTGGCCGTGGAGAGTAGCTCGGCCTTCTCGAGGACTGCGGCCTGCGCGTCAGCCAAAGCACCCTTGGTCATGTCCCTCTGCCCGCTAGCTCCTGGGCTTGCCGCTTCAGCCCGTCACGCTCCGCCTCCTGCTCGTTCACCTTGCCGGCGTGGACCTGGGACTGAGCATTGAGGACCTCCTTGTGCCTCTGCTCCAGTTCCCAGGCCCGCTGCATGACGATCTCCTGGACCTCCTCGTCCTTGCCGCGGAGTGTCGTGGCGAGCTTCTCCTCGCAGACAGCAAGGTCCTCCTCCTGGGAGTTCAGCTCGGCCTGGTGCTAGAGCCGAGCGGCCTCCTCCTTGGAGGCTTGTCGACTCGCTGTCTCCTGGGCCTTCTCGATGTTGTCCTGCTTCATGACGAGCTCCACCTTGCGCTCGGCCAGCTGGTCCTGGGCGGCCTTGAACTCCTCAGAAGCCTGGCGGAATGCGCTTTTCGAGGTCCGCCTCCGCCTTGTCCACCGCTGCCATCCTGGACTTGGCCTTGTCCAGGCGGGCACGGTGAAGTGCCTGGAGCTTGTGGAAGCTTGCGCTCATGCTCTGGAGGAGCCGCTCTTCCTGAGAACAGTCGCCGCCGATGCTCAGTCCGTCGACGACCTCAAGCCCGACGTTGCCAAGCACCTCGTCATTGAACACCTCCCCCTCTGCGGGCACCCTGGTGCTCGCTGTCCATGAGAGGTGGACGAACAAGTCACCCACCTTCAGATACTTGCCCGAGCCAGGGGGCGGAGGAGGAAGACTGGTCGTCGACCACCTCCTCCTCGGCAGCAGCCTTGCTGGCCTCCCCGGCAGGCCCCTTGCCAGCCTCCTCGGCAGCGGCCTTGCCGGGCTCCCCGGCGGACCCCTCAACGACGTCCTCGGCAATGTCCTTGGCGGCCTCCTCAGTGGCGATCTAGTCGGCCTCGGCCGCGGCCTCTCTGGCAACATCACCGATGACGGTGTCCACGTCCTCCCGGTCCGCCAAGAAAGGATCTGGATACCAAGATGGAGAATGAGGTGAAGGCAAGATCAAGATTTGAAAGAAGAAAACGAGTGGGAACGGGAGGCAAACAACTTACCTGCGCCAAGCTGGGACAAAGTGGCTCCCTCCCCACCGGCATTTGGTGCCAGGGCGGAGCCGCCGGCGCCCGGGTTCACCTCCTCCTCCTCCTCCTCCTCCATGTGTGTGGGCTCGGTGCTTGGTGCCCTTGCCGGGGACCCCCATCGGGGTGGCGTGGTCGATGGGGGCGGCGCATTGGGAGTGGCCCTCAGTGGCTCCTCCTGCTGCCGTTCTTCTCCTGCATCCATGGCAAGGTTAGCACCGGGAAACCGTGCCCTAGCCCACGTCGAGGGAGAGCAAGTGATGAACGCATGCTGGGGGCTGCGCCGGGGGCTGCTCTCTGGGCTACTCTCCACCACCACCAACGGCGTGCTCGAGGTGCCCGCCAGGGGCTAGCCGCCCGCCGAGGCCTTGACCCTCTTCGCCACACTCTGGCCCAGGGTCTCCCTGTCCTTGCGAGCATGAAGACAAATCAAGAAAAGTGGCACGATCCGAAGGGACGGAGATGACAAAAGTTGGGGCACTTACTCATCCTCCGCTTCTTCTTCCGCTGCCTTCCTCTTCCTCCTCAGGCTAAGGGACCCGAGGTCGAAGAAGACCTCCGTGTTGTCACCTGCGGGAGGAGGGGAAATAGGTGGAGTTGGGCGACGCTTGGACGGAGAAGGGGCAGCTGCTTTCTTCTTCGCCACCGCGACCTTCACCGCCTTCCCCCGCCGCCGCGGCCCTCGTCTGACGCATGGGCGCCTCTGGAGTTTGTTGCAGCTGTGCGGCCCTGCTGGACCGGACCGGCTCTCTGGAGACGGTCCGCCGCAGGACACGCCCTCTCCCCGTGGCTGGGGGCTCGAGAGCTTCAGCCTCCTCCTCGGACGGCTCGACATCGTTATCATCAATGAGAGGGGATCCGGTGCCGGCGCTGCTGGCCTTCCCAGCGGATTCCGCCCACTGGGCGAGCTCCTTCTCCTCCGCGACCGTCGCGGCCTCGTCCTCCATGCCGTCAGCGCTGCCGGCCTCCCTAGCGAGCTCCGCCTCCACCACCCTGGCAGCGATGTAGTCCAACTCCGCCTGGGTGGTGTCTTGGACGAGCAGCGACTCGACGCGGACGTACCCCTCCACCAAGGTGTCGAAGAACTCCTGCACCTTTTCCTCCTTCGGCTCAGCCCAATTCGGGTTGAGGCCGTGCGCGTTGAAGTCCGGCATAATGGCAATTGTAACACCCCAAAAATTTAACCATGATTTATTAATTAAAATTTTACCTTGGTAAATTAAATTTTTATTTTCTGGATTTTCTTTTAATTTAGAACCACTCTTTTCTCCTGAATTGTGGAGTTTTCCCTCCAAAAAAAGAAAACCTTTCAGAAATATTGACGGACTTGTATATCTTCCCAAGACCATTTCTTTTTTATCAGTGGAGTTATTTCTACAACTATTATTTTTTCCTGAGCTTTATTTCTTTAAAGATGATTTTTCATAAGTTTTAGAGTTCCATTTGCCCTACAACCCTTTGATAAATTTATTTAAAAATTCCACCGAAATTTGGGGATGACATGTGATGTTCCTAAATCACTTTTATGCAAAAAACTCTCTTAATCGATTTTGAGACCTACCTCAAGTTTTCAAATCTGGATCAGTTTGTGGTTTGCACTGCAATCTATTTAAATATTTCTTTAAAAATCCCACCAAAGTTGGGAGATGTTAGTAGGAGTATATAATTCAACTTTATGCAAAAACCCATTGGTGTTCTTTGAAAAGTTTGAGCAAATCATCCTCTTTTGCTCTCTGGCCCAGTTTGGTATTTTCTACTGCAACCCTATTTTGTTTTGCTCTAGTGCCCATGAGATCTTTCCTGCTTATAGTACACCCTACCAAACCCTTAAGTCCAGGAGATTGGACCCATTGGAATATTTTTGGTCCATGCATTAATAGCCTTTATTTTCTGTCCAGATTTGGTTTTCTCAAAAACTTGCACTAGGGAGTTTTTGTTTTTGTCAAACTAACCTTGCCACCCTCTTTATCATCTAAAGAGACTCTGATCTGGAGTTTTTGGCCACCCCAAGAGATGCCTAGATGACCATAGCATTCTGTCGAACACCTTGAGTTCATGAACAGAATCGGCATGAAACCTAGTTTGCATTTTGAACCTGCTTGCTTTGTCTAAACAGCATGTCTCATGGCTCTACCTTAATCTATAGCACCACCTTGCTAAACCTCATGTGGATTAGAGCCCCCTGGCAGGCATTGGCATTTTGCCGAGCACCTCGCGTGCGAGCTCTGGGCGCGGCCAGAATGGGCGTGTTGCACGTGCTTGCGCCCGAGTCGCCACGTCCCGTTGCCGCCTCCCCGCGTTTGTTCTGATCCGTGCCCGCTCACGGCCATCGCGCCCCGACCCCTCCCTCATCCCAGAGCCGCCCTGGCCACCTCCTGGAGCCCCGCAGCGCAGCCGCCAGAACGGCCATGGCGGCTAGCTGACGGCCGCAGCAGGCCCTGGCCTTGGCAGCACCGCCCAAGCCATACGCACATGCCAGCTCGCCCCTTGAGCAGTGGGGAGTTCGTCGGAATGCGCCGACCAGCTCCAATCGCCTCCACGTCGCCTTGCTAGCAACAGAACGACGGTTCGCCGGCGCTCTTCTCCGCTGCCGCGGGAACCGACCTCTCCGGGCTATAAATAGCCCTCCCGATCACGCCTAAGCTCGTCAGCAGCCTTGTTCGAGTAGTAGGAAGCCCCCCTCCTCCCTAGTTGGCCAGAGGCCATCCTCTCTCCCATCTCTGGCAGGTTCGGCCGCCGCCACATTCCGGTAAAATCCGGCCAAGACCGAGGCCCCTAACCCCTCCCGTGCCCCCATCCTCTTCCCCTCGACCTTGTGGAGCCACCCCACCTCTCAAACCCAATCGGGAGCCACCGTAGCTCGAGACCCCAAATCTCTCGAAACCACCGTCCGCCCGGAGCTCGCCGCCGGCGACTCCCTTTGTCCCCACGACCCTCTCGACCACTGGGAGGACCGCCCTGGACTGGGATCCATCCCTGCCCTTGGAATCCTGTGTGGAGCCGCCGTTCGTCAGCGGCGATCGCCGGAGCCCCGCCTCTGCTCGGCCAGAGGAGAAAGAAGGCGCGGGCGACTGGTCAAACCTGACCAGTGGGCCCAAGGGACCCACGATCAGCAACACAGCGACGGCCCGCGCTGGCTTAAGTGGAAGCGTATTCCACCGAATACGTCTTTGCTAAGAGGAAAGCGTAAGCTCCCCGAAACGTTTTGTTTTTCTAATTTTTATTAAAAGCAGATTTTGACTAAACTTTGACTGGCTGTAACCTTTTAAATATAAGTCCAATTGATTTGATTCTTTTTCTGTTGTTTCTCAAATTTTGTCTAGTTTATTTTCATATTTATTTGAAAATTTTCCAAGCAACTTTTTTGTACTGTTTTGAAACTATGTGTTAATTTAAATTTTCTTAAAATAGGATTTTGAAGAAGGAAGCAACTTTCAAAAAATGCACCCCCACTTGCATACTCTTGAAGGCAAGCATTCTAAACCCTGGCATAATATTATTGTGTGTTGTTTGACGCGGTTACAACACCACCTTGACACGAAGTATTCGTTATTTTATGTGATGACATGATCATACTCATGAGTGCATATTGATGATTTCGTGATGTTGGAATTTGATATGTTTGTGATAGTAATCACCCTCTTATGCCTTTCATGCCTACCGGAAGGAATCCGAGAAAGTCTCTGTCTTGGGTAGACACGAGCTTGTCTCTAGTTCTTCGTCGAGACGGTTATGTCCGGTAAGGCATGGTGAGGTATGATGAGTGGTGATTCTGTCTGATTGGTGTGAAATACATTTCTTATGCTTATCATGCAGGAAATGCTTTAACCTCTTGAGTCGACCATAGATCGAGTCTTGTTCCAGTAACCCCCATACTTGTTTCATACTACCACTTGTCCCTGCCCTAGGTAGGGTACGGTTCAGTAAGTTGCCAACCCCTTCCTAGCACACACCGTATAGAGAGGCCATGGTGGAAGATACCGGCTGCATCCGGTAGGCATGCCACCTGGTTCGGGAGCATGGGTGTTTCTGGTTGGAGCCGAGGGGGTAGCTCCCCTAGTTTGCACGCGTTACAAATTTTGTGATCCCATGCTAGTCGAGGTTGTAGCCTCCCCACTTAGAGTTTCGCTTAACGGGTGTCATGGGTGATTCCAGACACCGGTAAGTTAGGCTGGTGTGTGCGGTCAGGTGTGTTTTCAATTAAAAGACTGTAGACGGAGTTAGTCCCGATGGACTAAAGGAATCCGTTACCCGTGGGTAAAGAGTACACCCTCTGCGGAGATTATATCTATTCGAATGGCCGTGTCCATGGTTAAGGACTACGGTTTGGGATGGGTCAAGTGTCGTTCTTCGGAGGAAAAACTGCTAAACCAGAACATGGATCATGACTAGTGACTCATGATGACTATGATTATTATGGACTAACCGTTTACATTATTTGAATTATTGAGTATCCCTGGGACGGTTCTACCTCCTGGATGTTCACTGTGATTACTCTCATATAAGCCCTTTATGTGCTGTCGCGGAGACGCCTGACTGTGGCAGGCTGGTTATTCATTTACTTTATAAGCCCTTTATGTGGTGTCGCGGAGACTCCCGACTGTGGCATGCTTGTTATTCATTTACTTTATAAGCCCTTTATGTGGTGTCGCACAGACGCCTGACTGTGGCATGTTTGCTACTTATTTCCTTTATAAGCCCTTTATGTGACGTCGCTCAGACGCCCGACTAAGGCATGCTTTATATTATTATCCTTTCGAGGCGTCGCTCAGACACCCGATCGGTGCATTCTATTTCTACTCCCGTATCGCATATTCATGTTGTATATGAATAACCTGCTTGCGTGCATCATGGATTTTTATTTTGTGACTGGCGTTGTGATCATAGAATATTTCAGAGCATGATTATCATTTGTTATATTATACCTATGTTCATAATGTTTGCGAGTACATTCAAAGTACTCACTAGCTTGTCCCTGGCTATTGACTTGGCAGATTTCTTGCATGGAGAGGAGCGTTGCAATGACAGCCCCGGAACCTATGCAATGGTGGTAGCAGCCTCGCGAAGATAGGAGTTATCATGGTCAGCTGTTCCTGTGGGAAATGGAGTCACATAGACACTGATGAACCACAAACCGCTTCCGCCACTAGAAACCTTGTGTTGTACTCACAGGCCAGAATGGTCTTGTACTACATATTTTGTATTTTGCTTGGAATTTCTGTATCAAGTTGGTGCCTCATCAGCTAATAGTAATCCTAGGGCTGGTGAGCACAAAGACCATTGACTGGGGAATTTATATCCTGGAAAACCGGTCCTGATAGCAATGATGTCGGACTGGCGAGAATTGTTGCTCAGCGGGACTACCCCCGCCGGCAAACCAAACAAGGGCCCCATGGCTACCTTACTGGCCTTCGTGGCCTTGCCGGACCTCTCGGCTCTGCCGTCGCGCCTCACGTCAAGCTGAAAGAGCCGTTGGCAAAAGTGAGCATGCGCCAACACCGTGAAGTGGTGGTTCAGGCCAGGGCGGAGCCGCATGATGTCGGTCGCGTTGCTGAAAAGCCAAACCGGCCTCCCCTTGTTGTGCAGAGGAGCGATGCGGCGGCGGATGAAATCCGCCCTGATCATCTCTAGGGTGAGCCCGGCAGTGGCAAGGCGGTGGATCCTGGTGGTGGCGACCGTGAGCTTCTTATCCTGGGCATCGACGTCACTCCAGTCATCTCTGTGAACCGGCGGCGTATGGCGAACCTGGCAGAACTCCTGTGGGTCCTCCTACTCTATCCAGCACCACCGGCTCCGCCACTCCTCCCACCTCTCGTTCTGGGCGCCCTCTAGATACGTCCCCCTCTCCAGGGCCCTTGGGATCCAAGTGACGCAACTAGAGATGGCACCTCCCCTTTGGATCCAAGGGTAAAAGTAGTGGCGGAAGAGCGTCGTGCTAGGGAGCACTCCAGCAAAGGCCTCACATAGATGGTCAAAAAGATCCATACATGCCACGGCATTTGGAGTAAAATCCATAAGGTGAAAGCCGTAGGTGTGCATGATGCCATTGAAGAAATTGGAGAAAGGGGGGCAGAGGCCGCAAGAAAAGTAGTCGACGAAGAATGGGCACTGATTCAGGGCGGCCTTGGCGCAATCCGCAGGGATGACACGCGTGGCCGGGTGCCCCATCTCCCCCCTCCTGTCTTGACACCCCACAGCAGCTTGAAGTTGTCCCGAAGGTGGACCGCGTCGACCGTTGAGGGAAAATAAGCGAGCTGCGTCCGCCGTGCCGCCGACTCATTCTCTGGCGGCTCTGTCCCTCCGGCGTCCTTGGCCGCTCCCTTGCCCTTGCCAGTCTTGGGTGCCATGGCGGCTGCGAAAGGTGGAGGGGGAGGGCAGCGAAAATGCAGCGGCGGCGAGCGAGAGCGGGGGCTTGGGAAGGAAGAAGGAAGGAACGGTGTTTCCGAGATTGGAGAAGACACAGGGGGTAAATGAGCAACGTGCCCGCGGTCGTTCCTTTTTACGGGGTAGGCGCAGGCCGCCTCTTTACCACGACGTGACGCATGCGTGCGGAAACCGCCCCACGCACGACCCCCATGTCACGCATGACCCTCCACGTCGCGCGTTCAACGTGGGTCATGGGGAAGCGCAGCAGAAGGGAAATTATTGCGGTAAAAATCTGCCCCACCTGCCCGCGCACCGTTTTGGGCCTAGCCCAACAACGCGTCGCGCTTATGTGTGGCCCGGGCTCAGGGGATCCTGTTGGTGTACAAAAGTAGGGGATGTCCTTTTGCACCCCTTAACTTGTGCACGGGCAGTCAGATCCGCGCCCACGGCCACACTAAGCAGGGCAGGGGAGGGAAGCCGGAGGGAAACCGAAGCATAGGACAAACAAAGCAACGCCAAGGCCAGAAACACTAAAGAACAAAGGGGCAAGGTGGACTCCCTCGGCAAGATCCTTGCTGAGGCAACCTTCGCGACCCCGGCAAGTGCCTTGCCGGGGCAACTTGCCCAACACCACCAGAGCGAGCCGCCCTTGAGCCCAGGAGTTCCAAACACCGCCAACAACTACATTGAAACCAAGGCTCGGGAGGCACCTCCATGGTGACATGCAGATATTTGTCAAGATCATGAACACGCAAGATCAGATGAGGACCAGAAGACGACGACCCCCGGCAAGACCCTTGCCGGGGGCCACCGCGACGCCACATTAAGGCCCTTGTCGAGGGCCCGGCAAGACCCTTGCTGAGGACACCAGCAGGGCCACAGCCAGGCCCACATCTGCCAAAGCTCCACCGCCGTCCCCAAGCAGCTGCTAGCTCAACCAGTTGGGCAGGCACCTGCATGGTGACGAGCGGGCTCTACACCGACCCAGCAAGCACCTGCGTGGTGGCATGCAAGTCTTCCTGAAGGCTCCACCACCGCGCCAACTTAGTAGCCAGCCAATGTGGCGCCACAATGCCTCGTCAGCTCAGACACGTGTCGAAGCCAGGCGTGGCGGCAACAGCTGGGACGTGCTTCCTTGCCATCCCCGATAAAGTGAGAGGGGCACATCGGCAGCGCATTAAATGCGTTTGTCCAATGGTGCCAAAGGATAGGCTCATTCACCGTACACCTTTCCTCCTCCTATGTGCCACTGTGGCAACCCCTTTTTCTTATAAAAGGAGGCCTGAGGCGACCAGGAGGGGGATTCGGATCTTTTGGGCACATTTGCACCCCGTAGCAAGCTTAAGAACACAAGAACACTCTCAATACATCCACAAAAGTAGGACTAGGGTTTTACACATCCTCGCGGCCCGAACCTAGGTAAGCAATCCGTCTGCTTCCTGTTAGACCCGCTCTTTCCACAAGCCCGCGCCCGCCAACCGTAGAAGGGATCCCAGTGACCCCATGATTCACGTTCGACCTTTCGGCCTCAGTGTTCGAGGCCATATCTGCATATGCTAGGCTCGTCAAGTTTAACCCGAGTATTCTGCATGTGCAAAACTGGCTTGCACCCGTAGTATGTGAACGTAGAGCTTATCACACCCGATCATCACGTGGTGTCTCAACACGAAGAACTGTCGCAACGGTGCATACTCTGGGAGAACACTTATACCTTGAAATTTTAGTAAGGGGTCATCTCATAATGCTACCGTCGTACTAAGCAAAATAAGATGCATAAAAGATAAACATCACATGCAATAAAAATATGTGACATGATATGGCGATCATCATCTTGTGCCTTTGATCTCCATCTCCAAAGTACCATCATCATCTGTATTGTCACCGGCATGACACCATGATCTCCATCATCTTGATCTTTATCAATGTGTCGTCACATGGTTGTCTTGCCAACTATTGCTTTCGCAACTATTGCTATCGCATAGCGATAAAGTAAAGCAATTATATGGCGCTTCCATCTTATGCAATAAAGAGACAACCATAAGGTTCCTGCCAGTTGCCAATAAATTTAACAAAACATGATCAGCTCATACAATAATTTATATCTCATCACGTCTTGACCATATCACATCACAACATACCCTGCAAAAACAAGTTAGACGTCCTCTACTTTGTTGCTGCAAGTTTTACGTGGCTGCTATGGGCTTCTGACAAGAACTGTTCTTACCTACGCATCAAAACCACAACGATTTTTCGTCAAGTGTGCTGTTTTAACCTTCAACAATGACCGGGCGTAGTCAAACTCGATTCAACTAAAGCTGGAGAAACAGACACCCACTAGCCACATGTGTGTAAAAGCACGGCGGTAGAACCAGTCTAATGAACGCGGTCATGTAATGTCGGTCTGGGCCACTTCATCCAATAATACCGCCGAATCAAAGTATGACATGCTGGTAAGCGGTATGACTATTATCGCCCACAACTCTTTGTGTTCTACTCATGCATATAGCATCTATGCATAGACCTGGCTCGGATGCCACTGTTGGGGAACATAGTATTTCAAAAATTTGCCTACGATCACGCAAGATCTATCTAGGAGAAGCATAGCAACGAGCGGGGAGAGTGTGTCTATAACACCCACGATGCGGCTATATCTCCCACATGTCGAGGCACGACTTAGAGGCATAACCGCATTGTGGTTTAGTCGCAAATGGGGTAATCTTCACACAACCCCATGTACTGAATAAGGAAGGGATAAAGAGTTGGCTTACAATCGCCACTTCACACAAATACAAGTTAAACATACATCATCCATAGTACAATCAAGGTCCGACTACGGAACCAAAATAAAAGAAACAACCCCAAATGCTAGATCCCCGATCGTCCCAACTGGGCTCCACTACTGAACAACAGGAAACGAAACAACACAATGGACAAGATCTTCATCGAGCTCCCACTTGAGCACGATTGCGTCACCTGCACTGGTATCATCGGCACCTGCAACTGTTTGGAAGTATCTGTGAGTCACGAGGACTCAGCAATCTCACACCCGCGAGATCAAGACTATTTAAGCTTATGGGTAGGAGGAGGTAGTGAGGTGGAGCTGCAGCAAGCACTAAGCATATATGGTGGCTAACATATGCAAATAAGAGCGAGAAGAGAAGCAACGCAACGGTCATGAACTAGAAGTGATCAAGAAGTGATCCTGAAACTACTTACGTTCAAGCATAACACAAGAACCATGTTCACTTCCCGGACTCCGCCGAGAAGAGACCATCACGGCTACACACGCGGTTGATTCATTTTAATTAAGTTAAGTGTCAAGTTCTCTTCAACCTGATATTAACAAATTCCCATCTGCCACATAACCGCGGGCACGGCTCTCGAAAGTTTATACCCTGCAGGGGTGTTCCAACTTAGCCCATCACAAGCTCTCATGGTCAACGAAGGATATTCCTTCTCCCAGGAAGACCCGATTAGACTTGGAATCCCGATTACAAGACATTTCGACAAAGGTAAAACAAGACCAGCAAAGCCGCCCGATGTCAGGACCCCGATCCTAAGTCACACCGATCTAGCGTGTAACACTTCATATCACTTTGCGGCCTCATGCACGGTATTCCCATGGGTGTCGCCTTACCTGGCCCAGGACCGTTTGCGCCTTTTGGCTCGATAATGTCGCAGGCATCCATATGACAGAGAACCCGGGCCGACATGGCTAGTCGTGAACCCAAAGCGGCACCAACATATGGGGACATGCATACATGAATCACATCGAGCATGTCGATCAGCAGCGTGTGAATCCGGGCTGTAGCACTGGACTAACAGGACTCTGGGAACCCAGGCTATAGTAGGCTAGGCAGGACTCCGGATGTCACCGCGTGACATTTCCCCGAAGGGACAGACACAGGAACGAAGTTAAACACATGTCGGCCAGTCAAGTGTCCTGAGCAGTAGTGCTGGGCTAGCAGGACTCTGGTGAACCGGGCTATAGTGGACTACTATGGCTCATGGAAGCCCTAGACTACATTTCCCCATAAGAGAGGCTGCCAAGGATAAACAACTAGATTGTCGGATCCCACACATACCAAGCATTTCAATCATACACGATATATGCTCGATATGTGTAAATACAACATGGCATCAAAACATAACTCTACGACTCAAGTATTTATTCATTAGGCTCCGAGGAGCGAGATATTACAAACATGGGTCTCATGACCCAACAATCATAACATACAAATCAAAGCACAAGCGGAAGCTTAACATGTCTGAGTACAGACATCTGTAAATGAGAAAGGCTAAGAAGCCTGACTATCTACCAGATCCTGCCGAGCACACAAGATCGTAGCTAAGGTATCAAGCTAAACGTCGAAGTCCACACGGAACTACTAGCGAGACTGACGTCTCTCTACAAAACATAAAATAGGCAAACATGAGTACAAAAGTACCCAGCAAGACTTACATCAGAACTATCTACATATGCATCGGTATCATTAAAGGGGGTGGTGGAGTTTAACTGCAGCAAGCCAGCTTTGACTCAGTGGCTAACCTGAACTACTACTGCAAGCAACTCTTTTGAGGTGGCGCACATGAGTCCACATATTCACCATTCAATACACCACTATGGATCCGCTCCCGTCTCCCTACGAGAAGGCCATCCATAGCACTCACACTTATCTTGAGAGTTTTAGAGTATCCACTTCAAGTTATCTATGAACTATGCAAGGGGTCCAAGTTTCCATATCCGAGGAATCCGGCTATTCGAATAGATAATGATAACCCTGCAAGGGTGTACTTCTTCACACACGCTCCCACCACTTACCGTCGTTTACACGACATGTACTCGACAACCTTCAAGCGGAAGCCCAACGAGGGTGTCGGCCACGGCCTACCTAAACACTCAAGTCTCTAGTCCAGGTTTATCGCCTATCCAGGTTCCATCCACAGGGAGTCCGGCCGAGGTTTCCACATACGGCCCCGAACGATGTGAACAGGGTTCCCGAGACACCAAACGGGCGCCCGGTACACCATGCCACGGTGTATCTACCACATCATAGCCCACCCCTAGGGTCAGCGCTACGCACGGCCGCCAACACATAACCTACAAACACCAGAAACTAGTTGCAACTCCTGGACAGAGTACTAGGGTGATCAAGAAGCCGAGAGGGTCAATTAAGGATCCCAATGAGTGGTAGTAGATGTTCATGGATCACAGACACAGAACTCAGTTCCTGAGGACGGTTTCAATGAGACAACCCACCATGTACTCCTACATGGCCTCTCACCGCTACCTTTACCAAATCGTGTTCACACACTTAGCTCACACACAGTAGGACATGTTCACACACCTCCGATTCATTCCCGATGAATCAGACCTGACACAACTCTATGCAATAGCAGGCATGACAAACAAGCATGAATGAGTAGGCACATCAGGCCTCAAACAACTCCTACTCATGCTAGTGGGTTTCATCTATTTACTGTGGCAATGACAGGTCATGCAGAGGAAAGGGGTTCAACTACCGCGGCATGTAACAGTTGAATCGTTGTTGTCTTAATGCGGTAAAAGAGAGCAGGAGCGAGAGAGTGGGATTGTGTCGAAATGAACAAGGGGGTTTTGCTTGCCTGACACTTCTGAAGATATCATTGGGTCTTCATCAGTGTCAATGATCACAGCGTCGGTACAACATCTATCGAGAGGGGACAACCATCAGCAACAGAGAAGGAACACAATCAATGCAATGCACAACATGATGCATGATAATGACATGGCAATATGTTGTTGATTGAGCTAATGCAACTAGCAACACAATTAAATGAAGTTGGTTTGAATACAAGATTCAAATTCAAACTCCATATATGATTAGTTAAATGCCATTTGTTTGTTTTGACCAAAATAGAGGGCAAACATTGTTCAAACATGCATGAAAATGCCATAAACAGATTCCTTGAATTTTTCTGATAATCTTTCATATATACATTATTTCATTCTGAGTTATAGATTATTTTCTATGATTTTTAGAAGTTTTAGGCATTTTTTGAAAATAAATAAATCATTTAGATTTATTTAAAATCCAGAAAAGGCTTTACTGCATCAGCATGATGTAAGAGTGATGTCATCAGGTCAACTGTGGCTAGCCAGGTCAAACCTGACCAGTGGGACCCACTGGTCAGTGACTCAGTCCACTAACTGAGTTAGTTAGTGTTAAACTAACCCTAACTAGGCTGTTAGCAAGGCGGGGCCCACATGTCAGTGACTTGTTTAGTTGTCTAAATTAGTTAGTTCTAATTAATCTAGAGTTAACTAATCAGGGGCTTGGGCCCACATGTCAGGACACAGGGGAGGTCAAACAGGGGTCAAACCCTGCCGGCGTTGAGTTGCCGGCGAGGCCGAGATGGCGGAGGGGCTCGGATTTTGCCCTCCGGCGACCAAATTAGCGTCCGGGACCACCGGTGCGAAGCCCAGGCTCTCGCGCATCCAATGGAACACGCAGGAAACCATGGGATGGCCGGAGGCGACTACGGCGTCAAGGTCAACGGCGGCCGGAGCATGGGCTCGACGGATTCGTCGCTACGGTGAGCAAGGCGTGCGTTGCTTGGCATCTACGGCATCTGCACGTGCTAACGAGGCTGTTGGGCATGCTAGCATGACCAAAGGGACACCGGATTGACGCCGGCGACGAGCTCGGGTGGAGGTGAGCTTCGGCCTCGATGAACACGACGGATATGGTGTGTAAAAGGACGCGGTGTTAGGGGGAAAGTGACCGGAGGCTCACAACGCGTCGATTGAAGTACTCGTTGGGCTCGGGGAAGGCATGCAGACGACGGAGCGACGACGGCGATCACCGGATCCCGCGGAAGAAGATGGCGGCGTTTAGGAAGAAGCAGGGCTTCCCGACCCGCGCGGCTCGGCGAGGAGGAGTAGGGCGACGGGGCGGTTCTTCTAGACACGATGAAGAGGCAGGGCAGTGGCTCTGGCCGCGGCGAACAGCGTCGGTGGCGGTGGGCATGCTCGGCCATGGGGAGGGAAAGCAGAGGAGCGAGGGGGAGAGAACCAGAGGGCGAGAGAGAGGCAGAGAGGTGCGTGACATCTCCAGGGCGACGTCGGGAAGGCGGCAGGAAGCAGGAGGTGGCGCGCGCGTGCTGGCGCGCGTCGGGCACACGCCCTCCTGCCTACTGGCAGGAGGTTGAAGACGGTGGCGACTGTAGTGGGCTGGGCCAGCTGGAGTTGGGCCAGGTGGGCTGCCAGGAGGTAAGCGCCAGGTAAGGTTTTCTCCTCTCTCTATCATTCCTTTTATGTTTTCTATTTTCTGTAATTGTGTTTGGCTTTATTAAAAATGACAGGGTATCTCCAAAAATCATGTAACTGCTCCATGTCACTGTTTGGAATATTTCCAACAGCAACCATTTCAGTTTGTGATTATTTGAGCATTTAAAATATTATTAGCAATTAAATGCCCAAATGCAAATACTATATAATTTAATTCAAAAATCCAGAATGGCCTAGAAAATGTGCACCATTTTTGGGAGAGGTTCTAGACCAATTCAAAAATGATGAACTTTTGTGAAGGGCATTTTGGATTCATTGAAATGTTTTTCAGTTGAACCTGGTATTTTCAGGGGGGTGCTGGGGTTTATTGATTCCCATTTCAGGTTTAAGAGAAATTTAAACATGATGCAACACAAGACTAGCTAACCCAGAGCAGACCAGAAGTAGGGATGTGACACCCGATGTGCCGACAATCCCGATAGGAGCTGCACATATCTCATTCTCAGGGCAACACTGGATGAGACATCCTACGAGTAAAACCAAACCTCAAGTTTCCCCAAGGTGGCCACGCAGTCTACTCGGTTCGGACCAATACTTAGAGAAGCATTGGCCCGGGGGGTTAAAATAAAGATGACCCTTGGGTTGGCCGACCCAAGGGAAGGGTAATAGGTTGATAGGCAAATGTAAAATCAAGGTTGGGCCTTGCTGGAGGAGTTTTATTCAAAGCGAACTGTCAAGGGGTTCCCATAACACCCAACCACGTAAGGAACACAAAATCAAGGAACATAACACCGGTATGACGGAAAATAGGGCGGCAAGAGTGGAACAAAACACCAGGCATAAGGCCGAGCCTTCCACCCTTTACCAAGTATATAGATGCATTAATTAAAATAATAGACATTGTGATATCCCAACATAACCATGTTCCAACATGGAACAAACTTCATCTTCACCTGCAACTAACAATGCAATAAGAGGGGCTAAGCAAAGCGGTAACATAGCCAAACAACGGGTTGCTAGGATGGTTGAAAAAGGTTAGAGGCTATCATGGCAATTTGGGAGGCTTGATAAACAAGTGGTAGGTAGCGTGACATAGCGATAGGGAGAACAACTAGCAAGCGAAGATAGAAGTGATTTCAAGGGTATGGTCATCTTGCCTAAGATCCCGCAAGGAAGAAGAACGAGTGCATGAAGAAGACAAACGGACGTAGTTGAATGGATCCTCACAACTCCGGAATGGAACCGAAGCTAACGAGAGAAGTAACCCGGAAAGAAGCAAACAACATGGTAAACAACCATCACATGAACATGGCATGATGCACAACCAAGTATGATGCATGTCCGGTTAATGAGGCATGGCATGGCAAAGTGCACAAACAATACTACAAATTAAGTGGAGCTCAATATGCAACGAGTTGCATATTGACGAAACAACACATGACTTATTTAGTTCTCTCTTGGTTATGTACCCAACAATATTAAATGTTATTAAACATGGCAAGAGGTGAAGCATATGAAAACTACCTATCTAGGCAAGTTTAAATGAGGCCGGAAATAACAAACAACAAGTCCGGAAAAATCCTCAGGCACATATTATGAATTTGGTACTGTTCTGCCCTAAACCAAATTTTAGAGTTGTTAAACATGCAAAGTAATGCTACCATGTTAATCTATGCATTTTTCTACCCCATTCACATATAAAGTTTAATAAATTTGGAGCTACGGTTATTTAGTTATGAAATAAATCATTTTAACATGGCATTTGAGCAAAATAATCAAACATCATTTTAAATGTTTTAAACATGCATGAAAGTTGGATATTATGAAACTAGATGAAATTCTAGTCATTTTACATATATAAATTATTTACATGCGATGCACGGTTTGTGAGTTACTATATGCATGAAGTTTGAGGGCTTTTCTGAAAAACAGACGTTCACTGGATAATGCTAAAATCACAGATCTGAAAAGAAAAATACTACCCTGGGCCGAATCTGCTGGCCCAACAGCAGGAAAACAGAGGGCGTTGGCGGGGTGGCCTCACCATGGGCCATAGCAGGCCAGTTGGTGGGGAGGCCCAGGCAGGTGGGGATGGGCCCTAGAGGCCAACGCGCTGGCTGGGCTCATTCTACTCCTCGATCCCGCCTGGATCGAGCGAGGCAGGGGCGGCGCTGCGACTCCAGCGAGGTAGGACACCGGCGGACGTGGGGGACGGGACGGATCCGGCAGGTGGGGCGCTGGGGTAACCGGATCCGGGGACGGCCGGCCCGTTTCCAGCGATGATGAGGCCGGCCGGCGATGGGGTGGCGAGGTGAGGCACTCCAGCGGCGGTGCCTGCCCACGGGCAGAGAGAGGTAAGAGGCTCGGGCGAGTGAGAGAGATCGAAGCAAAGGAGCGAGGAGGCAATAGGCGCGGCGACCTGGGTCGGTGCTCGCCGGCGATGAAGTGACGAGAGACGACCGAGACGGCGCCGGCGAAGTCCAGCGCTGGGGATTGGGGACGCCGGCGGAAGGTTGCAAGGAGTTGCGGGGCTCGTGTGCGCGCGGACTCGCGACGGACAGCCTCGGGCCCAGATCGGCCCACGGCGGGTCTGCGATGGGCTTCGCCGGGCCCTGCGGGAGGTGGAGGCAGGAGGGGCGCGTGGCAAGCAGTGGTTGGGCGAGGGCGGCGGCGCGGTTGCGGCTGGCCACTAAGAGCTTGCCACGTGGCACGAGGGGGCTGGGGCTCACCGGAAAACGAGGAGGCAATGGCTGGAGGTGGCTGGCAGCGCGATTTCGAGGAGGATGCGGCGGCTGGAGGTCAGGGGAGGCTAGGGGTAGGTTAGGGATGCCCAAAATGGCAGGGGGTTGTCTATATATAGACACAAGGACTAGGTTAGGGGGATTTAGGGGGGTTTTCGGACCCTCCGATCGCGATCCGATGACTCTGGTCGGAGGGGGGTTTGGTGGGCTGTGAAGAGGAGGTTGGGCCGAGATGAGAGGGAAGGAGTGCAGCTCGGCAACTGTTTCCGAAGACCGAAAACGTCCGACATATGACCGGCTATATTGCTGCTATAGTTATCCGTTGGGGCGTCAAATGGACTCCGAATGCGATGAAATTTGGCAGGCGGTCTACCGGCAACATAACAACACCGCATGCCAACTTTCATCCCATTCCGAGAACATTTTCCGGCCACTTATAAAATAATATTTCAGACATGCCGCGGGCGCGGGCAAGTGTGTCTGGGCTTAGAACGAACAACGGAAGGAACTGGGAGACCCGGACGAATGAAAGTTTTGAAAAGATGATGATGCAATGCACATGATGACATGGCAAGATGCAACATGTGAGCGAATGACACGGCAACAACAGCGAATAACTGGAAGACACCTGGCGCATCGGTCTCGGGGCGTCACAGTGTCCATGTACCCTCATAGACCGAAAGCGGAAGCGTTAAGTAACGTTGTTGATGTAGTTGAACGTCTTCGCGATCCAACCGATCAAGTACCGAACGCGCGGCACCTCCGTGATCTGCACACGTTCAGCTCGGTGTGTTGACGGTGATGACGGTGATGATGAAGTTACCGACGCAGGGCTTCGCCTAAGCACTACGACAATATGACCGAGGTGGAAAACTGTGGAGGGGGGCACCACACACGGCTAAGAGATCAACTTGTGTGTCTATGGGGTGCCCCCCTCCCCTTATATAAAGGAGGGGAGGAGGAGGAGGGCCGGACACAAGGGGCGTGCCCAAAGGAGGGATTCCTACTCCTAGTAGGAGTAGGTTTCCCCCTTTCCTAGTCCAAGTACGAGAAGAAGGAAGGAGAGGGGACGGAGAAGGAAAGAGGGGGGCACTGCCCCCTCCCCTTGTGGCCCTTCTCTCCTTTCCACTAAGGCGGTAAGGCCCATGAAGGCCCAATACTTCCCACGGCGAATTCCTGTAACTCTCCGGTACTCCGAAAAATACCCGAACCACTCAGAACCTTTCCGATGTCAGAATATAGCCTTCCAATATATCGATATTTACATCTCGACCATTTTGAGACTCCTCGTCATGTCCGTGATCTCATCCGGGACTCCGAACAAACTTCGGTCATCAAATCACATAACTCATAATACAAATCGTCATCAAACGTTAAGCGTGCGGACCCTACGGGTTCGAGAACTATGTAGACATGACCGAGACACATCTCCGGTCAATAACCAATAGCGGAACCTGGATGCTCATATTGGATCCTACATATACTATGAAGATCTTTATTGGCCAAACCGCATAACAACATACGTTGTTCCCTTTGTCGATGGTATGTTACTTGCCCGAGATTCGACCGTCGGTATCATCATACCTAGTTTAATCTCGTTACCGGAAAGTCTCTTTACTCGTTCCGTAATGCATCATCCCGCAACTAACTCATTAGTCACATTTCTTGCAAGGCTTATAGTGATGTGCATTACCGAGAGGGCCCAGAGATACCTCTCCGAGAGTCGAAGTGACAAATCCTAATCTTGATCTATGCCAACTCAACAAACACCATTGGAGACACCTATAGAGCATCTTTATAATCACCCAGTTACGTTGTGACGTTTGATAGCACACTAAGTGTTCCTGCGGTATTCTGGAGTTGCATAATCTCATAGTCATAGGAACATGTATAAGTCATGAAGAAAGCAATAGCAATAAACTAAATGATCATAGTGCTAAGCTAACGAATGGGTCTTGTCCATCACATCATTCTATAATGATGTGATCCCGTTCATCAAATGACAACACATGTCTATGGCTAGGAAACTTAACCATCTTTGATTAACGAGCTAGTCAAGTAGAGGCATACTAGGGACACTTTGTTTGTCTATGTATTCACACATGTACTAAGTTTCCGGTTAATACAATTCTAGCATGAATAATAAACATTTATCATGATATAAGGAAATATAAATAACAACTTTATTATTGCCTCTAAGGCATATTTCCTTCAGTCTCCCACTTGCACTAGAGTCAATAATCTAGTTCACATCCTCATGTGATTTCACACCAATAGTTCACATCTTTATGTGATTAGTTCACGTCTCCATGTGACTAATACCCAAAGGGTTTACTAGAGTCAATAATCTAGTTCACATCTATATGTGATTAACACCCAAAGAGTGATCATGTTTTTCTTCTAAGAGAAGTTTAGTCAACGGGTCTGCCAAATTCAGAGCCGTATGAATTTTGCAAATTTTCTATGTCTACAATGCTCTGCACGGAGCTACTCTAGCTAATCGCTCACACTTTCAATATGTATCTAGATCGATACTTAGAGTCATCCAGATCGGTATAAAATCTTGCATTGGCGTAACTCTTACGACGAACTCTTTATCACCTCCATAACCGAGAAATATCTCCTTAGTCTTCTAAGGATAATTTTGACCTGTAACATCCCAAATTTTTCAATTTGGAATGTTATGCATTAGGTCATCTTTGCATATCATATTTTAATGCATTTCGGTTTGATCCTAGAAATTCTACGCAACTCAAGGACCTACGGAGAGAGTTGGGGATTTCGTTATTTTTAGATTTGAGTTTTCTCAAATTTTGAAAAACGGATCGTTTGATTTTAATTATTTTCTCTTCGAATATTTCTTTTATAAAAATAAAAGAGAGGGGATAAAATGACTTCCTCGAAATAAAGAAATATTGGATATTTAATATTAAAATCAAATATGAATTTTATTCGGAGTTTTATCGCTATTTTATTAGAATTAGGAAAAATATGTGTTTTTCAAAATTGCATTAGAGTCTCAAATAAATGTTCACCTTGCCCCGTAGATTTTTAGAGGACGGGGAAAATTTATTTCAGGACTTTTGAAGTCTGTTTAGTATTTCTTTTCTTCGTTTTTCTGCACGGAATTATTTAAAAAAACGAACCGACTCCGGGCCGTAACCGGCCAGGACTCCCCAGCCGGCCCCCTCTTATAAGCCGCCGCCCGCGATCCCCAGCCCAACCGCGCCTAACCCAAACCCTAAACCGCCGCCGCCGCCGCGGACTTCACCGACGACGCCACCGCCCCTCGCCGCCCCGCCGGAGTCCTGTCGTCGCCCCGCCGCCCGTCGGACCCATCGTCGCCTCGCCAAAGGTAGCAACCGCCGCCGCCAGTTTTCTTCGGAAAACCATACAGTTTTTTTATAAAAAAAAATAACCCGCGGTTTATTTATTTTTTATAGATCGGTTTTTTTATTATTTTTTCCCCGGTTTAGTTATTTAGCGAACGCATGTTCGTTCGTTCGTTTTAACAAACGATTTTCACCGTTTAGCCGCAGACAGCGAACGTTCGTTCGTTAGCCTGTTCGTCAGTTTTTCTTTTTCTCGGATTTTCGCGATTATATTCGATCGCGATTTCTGATCCGATTTTCGTTTTAGTTTATCTTTTCGCTCGTTTGTATGAATCAGGTGATTCAAGCGCCTAGAGTTTCGTCTCGAAGCTCTCTTTCTGTTTAATCAACTTAAAAAAGTTGTTGCTACTGTAAAATTTGACTTCAGTCCAGATTAGTAATCGAAGCTTGTTTCTTTCCTAGTTTGAGTTTTGTTGCTTCGTTTGATTAGATTCTTTTTGCAAACCGTTGTTCTTAAGATGAACTTTGTGGTTAGATCTTCTTATTTGAGTTTTACTCGTGCATCTTCATTTGATTGCTTATTGTATGCTTGTTTGTTTGCGATAGAGTACCCGGAGTACGAAGCGTGCTACTACGAGTCTCTAGGTTTCACGGATCATCAGCAAGACAAGTAACACTTTGATCATACCTCTTTACTACCCAGTTTTATTTCATTAGATCAATCCTCAAACAATTGCATGATTAGGATCTGATTAATATGTGGGTTTTGGGAAGTAGATGAGGTAGTACCTACTGTCATGTTTATTACCAAACCTTTCGGAGTTACTTCTACGTTGCTTATATTGCTATGCTATGCTTGTAGACATGGTTTGGGTTTGAGTGTATTCATGATAGATGTGAGTATTGTTAATAAATGGTTAACTTAAGGTGACTACTTTAATACACATCTGGATGGACTGAGGCACCTGGGGAACCCAGTGTTGCCTGTATTTTTGGAAATCCCGGGGTACCGTGTGATTCTCCTATGGACTGCCACCCAGGCTCAAAGGCATCATAAGATTATTCATGCTAGAAACTTCCGTGTGCAGCCACATGCCATTATGGTCTCTGGCATAGTTGAGTAAGTTGTGGGAAACCTTTCCATGATGGGCTAGCAGATGTAGGGGATTGTACGTGTACAGGCCTATCTATCGGTTAAGGTGACCTCTTTGGAAAGACTGTGTTTCGGTCATCCGTTTCTCAAACATCATGCAGTGCGAGAAATACAACGGAGGAGAATGAGTCTTGTGGGGAAAAGTGCGCAAACCTCTGCTGAGTGTACAAACTAATCATGGTTAGCCGTGTCCCCGATTATGGACATCTTGAGTATCTAGTTCTTGGGTTATCATGTGGATCTCATCACTCTTAATATAATTTGATTGGGTTTAATGATGATGCTTAATTGGGATTGAGTTGGGTGAACCTTCTCAATGTTTAACAACCACCATGATAGTTAAATAAAATTTATTCTGTTGTGGTAGGGAAAAATTGGCTTTCCGCAAAACATATAAACCATACAGCCTCCACCAGCCATATATGCATGTAGTGATAGCATTATTCTGTTTGTTACTCTCTTGTGTTACATTGCCAGCATATTCCATGTGCTGACCCATTTCGGGCTGCAATGTATCATGTTGCAGACTTTTCAGATGACGAGTAAGAAGCCATAGGTCGTTGTGTTTCACTTATTGATGCCGTTGGAGTTGATGGACTCACTTTATCTTCCAAGCCTTCCGCTGTTATCGTATTAGATGGCCTTAAGCCATATTTATTGTAATAAGTTCTCTTTTGAGACATTCAATGTAATAAGTGTGTGATTGCTACTCTGTTATAAATCCTCAAGTATTGTGCGTGTCAGCATTACCGATCCAGGGCTGACACTGATGCACAGAGATCAGACTGTTTGAGGTCTGGTCGCTACAAGATGGTATCAGAGCACACGCTGACTGTAGGACACGACCACTAAGCTAAAGCGCTAGATCACTAATCTCTTCTCATTTCTGACTCCTCTCCATTTTCTACTCTTTAGGATGGCGGACGCAAGGAACAAATTTGCACGACCGGATGAAGACACACCTTTTGGATGCCACTTGAAGGAAGTCACTAGGTACCTGAACATTGGAATACCAAGCTTCGCCGGGACTTACAACGCCACTTTACCAGAAGAGGAGCGCTGGATGATTCAAGTTCAAGTTCCAGGAAGGACATTTATGCCAGTCACTGAGCCCATAGAGTTTTCCTTTGATGCACCGACCTAGAGTCTAGGAAAGAGTATGGCAGCCCACATCACCATGGGACGCATTGGAGAAGTTTACCACAAGGATATCAAGGATACTATCTGCCAGATTTGTGGGCGTCGAGATGAGAAATGGGAGATGGTCAACACCAGGAAGGATAGATCAATTGCCGCTTTCGTCCAGGAGTTAAACCAGCACATACATCGCTAGGAGAACCAGATGTGCGCAGGCATGATAGATCTGAAGAAGGCAATGACAAGGATCCTCGAGCTTGAAGAAGAACTCAAGGAAACTCGCGAAGATTATGAGGAGGAAATCATCGTACTAGTGGATAAGAATGACGACCTGACAAGGAAGCTAGGAGTCTTCATGGGAGACCCTACGCCAGGAGGAGAAGATCATGATTCCACTTGCCTGGAGAACTACATCATCATCGATGACACCGACTCGGACCCCGACGATAGCGATGATGACATTGTTGACGAAGCTAGAGCGGATATTATGGAGTCTTCTACCGATCAATTTTTCTAGTCGACCACCAAAACCAGTAGTAGTATTCCACCATGTATATAGTATAGTCCGAGCATAGTTCTAGATCGATTGTATGCCCATGCTTGATTGATTGAGTGATATGATTGTGTTTGTCTCATGTGCATATGGGTAGTGTTTCCCCCCTAGACCTCATTCTACTCTGTTTTCTCATCTTTTCTAAACCCATCAGATGCCTCCGAGACGCGACAATGGATTTGCATGCTTTCCCATCGGAGCTCACTCAGTTGATCCAGCAGCAGAATGCACTGATGCGGATACTAGTCTAGAATCAGAATCAGGGGAACAACAACAACCCACCACCACTACCACATGTTGATCACTTAGCCCGTTTTCTAAGGCTGAATGCGCCGGTGTTCTCCAGTAGCACCGAGCCGATAGTTGCAGATGATTGGCTCCGCAAGATTGGAAGGGAGTTGGCCACTACAGGATGCACAGATATGGAAAGAGTGCGTTTTTGCCTCACATCAGCTTGATGGACCCGCAACAACATGGTGGGAGAATTACACTGTCACCTATCCAATCGACACTGTTACATGGGACCAGTTTCAGCAGGCTTTTCACACAGCCCATGTATCAGCAGGAGCTATGGCCATGAAGAAGCGTGAGTTCCGCAACTTACGCCAAGGAGGACACACCGTTGGCCAGTATGTGGATTACCTTAGTAAGCTAGCACGTTATGCCCCAGATGACATCGCTACAGATGCAGCTAAGCAGGAGAAGTTTTTGGAAGGACTGAATGATGAGCTGAGCATGCAGTTGATGGTAGCAACCTTTAATAACTACCAACAGTTTGTAGATAGAGCTCTCATGATTGAAGGGAAGCAGCAGCAGATTGACAACCGCAAGAGGAAGTATGGACAAGGGAAGTATAATTCTGGAGCTCAGCAGAGACCCCGTTTTACCCTGAACTCGGGAGGACCCCTTCAGCATAACCATGGAGGTCACAATCACACTGGAGGAAGTTCGCACAACCATAGTGGCCCCAAGAATGAGAATGGTAATGGAGGAAGAAATGGCCAGAACCGTTCCAACCCAGCAACACCCGCCAAGAAATATTTAAGCCACGTTACTTGCTACAAGTGCAAGAAGACTGGACATTATGCCAATGAATGTCCTAAAGCTAAGAATGGAAACGACAATGTAAGTTCTGGGAAGAAGCCCAACCCTTTCAACAGGGGACGAGTGAACCACGTTAACATGGAGGAGGTTGAAGCCCAGCCAGATGCAGTAATAGGTAAGTTTTTGGTTAAGTCATTTACTGCAATCGTTCTTTTTTATACTGGTGCATCACATTCATACATATCAAGGGGATTTGTGGATAAGTATAAGCTGCCCACCAAAGTTCTTAGTACACCTATGCTAGTGAGCTCCCCAGGAGTAGAGTATATGGCAAGCCAAGGAAGTTTTCAGATGCCACTGACCATAGGTAGGCATGTTTTCCCCTCAGATCTGATAATTTTGGAGTCGCAAGGTTTGGATGTGATTCTGGGTATGGATTGGCTATCAATGTATGGAGGAAACATCGATTGCGCCAGTAAGTCGATTTTGCTTACCACCCAGAAGGAAGAAGGATCAAGTATGTATCCCGGCATGTGCCGAATAGGACTCAAGTAAATTCCTTACCATGAGTTGTACAGGAGGAAGTACTCATGGTAAAGGATTTCCCGGATGTATTTCCAGAAGAGTTGCGAGGCATGCCACCGAATAGAGACATCGAGTTTTTTATTGAGCTTTTGCCAGGCACAGGGCCAATATCTAAGAGACCGTACCGGATGCCCGCACAAGATTTAAAGGAAATTAAGAAGCGGATTAAGGAGTTACTAGATAAAGGATATATTCGCCCAAGCTCGTCACCTTGGGGATCACCAGTACTTCTAGTGGAGAAGAAGGATGGATCGTTGAGGATGGTTGTTGATTATCGAGGATTGAATGAGGTGACGATCAAGAACAAGTACCCACTACCGATGATCAAATGATTTGTTTGATCAGCTGCAAGGAGCTAAGGTGTTTTCCAAGATTGATCTGTGATCAGGGTACCACCAACTGAAGATTCGAGAGCAGGATATACCTAAGACAGCTTTTACCACGAGGTACGGGCTATATGAGTATACTGTTATGTATTGGCCTGACTAATGCACCTGCCTATTTTATGAACATGATGAACAAGGTGTTTATGGAGTTTTTGGATAAGTTCGTTGTGGTGTTCATTGATGATATTCTGGTCTACTCGAAGAATGAAGAGGAGCATAAAGAGCATTTGCGTTTAGTACTTGGGAAGCTCGGAGAACATCAGCTATACGCCAAGTTCAGCAAGTGTGAGTTTTGGTTGAAGGAAGTTGGATTCCTTGGACATGTTATATCCGAGAAGGAATAGCGGTAGACCCCACCAAAGTTGTCACTATGACAAATTGGGAGGCACCCACGTCAGTTGGAGAGATCCGGAGTTTTCTTGGACTCACAGGATACTACCGGAGGTTCATTGAGAATTTCTCGAAGATTGCAAAGCCTATGACGGAGTTGTTAAAGAAGGACACCAAGTTCAAATGGACTGAGGAATGTGAGGCCAGTTTTCAGGAGTTGAAGAAACGCTTGGTTACATCACCAGTGTTGATTCTGCCAGATCAACGCAAGGATTATGAAGTATATTGCGACGCTTATCATCGAGGACTTGGAGCCATACTTATGCAGGAGGGAAGAGTTGTTCCATATGCCTCACGACAGCTTAAACCCCATGAGTTAAATTATGCTACGCATGATTTGGAGTTAGCAGCCGTAGTGCATGCATTGAAGACTTGGGGACATTTTCTCATCGGAAACCATTGTGAGGTATACACAGATCACAAGAGTTTGAAGTATATCTTCACGCGGAAGGAGTTGAATCTCAGGCAGAGGATATGGTTGGAACTCATTAAGAATTATGATATGAAGTTGCATTATCATCCCGGAAAGGCTAACGTAGTAGCCGATGCGTTGAGCCACAAGAGTCATGTCAATACACTCATGACCGGAGAGTTACCCAAGGAGTTAGCAGAGGATCTTCGCGAGCTATGTTTGGAGATAGTTCCGAGAGGCTATGTAGCAGCATTGGAGATTCAGTCTACTTTGATGGATAAGATCAGGGAAGCTCAGAAGATAGACAAGGAGATTGTTGAGATAAAGGAAAGGATGAGCAAAGGAAAGGCTAAAGGATTTCGTGAGGATGAGCACGATACCTTATGGTTCGAGGACCGCGTATATGTGCCAAATGATCAGGAGATCAGGAAGCTGATTTTGCAGGAGGCCCGCGATTCGCCATATTCGATTCACCCAGGAAATACTAAAATGTACCTGGATTTGAAGGATAATTTCTGGTGGACCGGAATGAAGAAGGATATTGTGGAGTATGTAGCAGTTTGTGATCAGAAGCCAGCAGGATTGCTACAACCATTGTTGATACCCGAATGGAAGTGGGACAAGCTAGGCATGGATTTTATCACGGGATTGCCCAGGACTCGTTCAGGCCATGACTCGATATGGGTTGTAGTCAATCATTTGACGAAAGTAGCTCATTTCATCCCAGTGAAGACCACTTACACCAGTGCTAAGTTGGCAAAGATATACATGACCAGGATCGTATGTTTGCATGGAGTTCTGAGGACCATTGTATCAGATAGAGGAACCCAGTTTACCTCAAAGTTTTGGAATCAGTTGCATGAAACTTTGGGAACTAGGCTAGAGTTCAGTACAAATTTTCACCCGCAGACAGATGGACAGACTGAGAGAGTCAATCAGATTTTGGAGGACATTTTGAGAGCTAGTGTGCTAGATTATGGATCTAGTTGGGACGACAATTTATCTTATGCAGAGTTCTCTTACAACAACAACTATCAAGCCAGTTTGAAGATGGCCCCTTTCGAAGCATTGTGCGAAAGGAGGTGCAGGACACCATTGTTGTGGGATGAAGTTGGAGACCGATAGTTGTTTGGACCAGATTTGATTAAAGAGTCTGAAGAGAAGGTTAAGTTGATTCGTGATAGACTCAAAGTAGCCCAGTCCAGGCAGAAGAGCTATGCGGATTCTAAATGCAAGGAGATAGTTTACAAAGTTGGAGACAGAGTGTATCTTCGTGTATCACCACTTCGAGGAGTGAAGCGTTTTGGATTTAAGGGAAAGTTAGCACCACGTTTTGTGAGACCATACAAAGTTTTGGAACGTATGGGAGAAGTTGCTTACAAGTTGGAATTGCCCGAAGGACTGTCAGGACTTCACGATGTGTTCCACGTTTCTCAGTTGAAGAAGTGCCATGCAGAGATGGCTGATATTCCTCTGAGAGATATAGTGCCACTGGAAGTGATTCAGTTGGATAGCGACTTGACCTACGAGGAGAAACCAGTCAAGATTCTTGATTTTGCCAGCCGAGTCACACGCAGCAACGTTATCAAGTTTTGCAAGGTTCAGTGGAGCCACCATACCGAGGATGAAGCCACCTGGGAACGAGAGGAAGACCTACGTAAGGATCACCCTCACCTATTTTCTAGCCAACCCGAATCTCGAGGGCGAGATTCATCTTAAGGGGGGGTAGGTTTGTAACATCCCAAATTTTTCAATTTGGAATGTTATGCATTAGTTCATCTTTGCATATCATATTTTAATGCATTTTGGTTTGATCCTAGAAATTCTACGCAACTCAAGGACCTACGGAGAGAGTTGGGGATTTCGTTATTTTCATATTTGAGTTTTCTCAAATTTTGAAAAGAGGATCATTTGATTTTAATTATTTTCTCTTTGAATATTTCTTTTATAAAAATAAAAGAGAGAGGATAAAATGACTTCCTCAAAATAAAGAAATATTGGACATTTCATACTAAAATCAAATATGAATTTTATTCAGAGTTTTATCGCTATTTTATTTGAATTATGAAAAATATGCGTTTTTCAAAATTTCATTAGAGTCCAAAATAAATGTTCACCTTGTCCGGTAGATTTTTAGAGGACGGGGAAAATTTATTTCAGGATTTTTGGAGTCCGTTTAGTATTTTTTTTTCTTTGTTTTTCTGCACGAAATTATTAAAAAACGAACCAACTCCGGGCCGTAACCGGCCAGGACTCCCCAGCCGGCCCCCTCTTATAAGTCGCCGCCTGTGACCCCCAGCCCACCCCAGCCCACCCGTGCCTAACCCTAACCCTAAACCGCCGTCGCCGCCTCGCCGCCCCGCCCGAGTCCCGCCGTCGCCCCGCCGCCCGTCGGACCCGCTGTCGCCTCGCCGGAGCCTCGCCGAAGGTAGCAACTGCCGCAGGTTTTCTTCGGAAAACCGTACGGTTTTTTTAAAGAACCCACGGTTTGTTTTTTATAGATCGGTTTTATTTTTTTTATTTTTCCCCGGTTTAGTTATTTGACGAATGCATGATCGTTCGTTTGTTTTAACGAACGATTTTCACCATTTAGCCGCAGACAACGAATGTTCGTTCATTAGCCTGTTTGTTAGTTTTTCTTTTTCTCGGATTTTCACGATTATTTTTTATCGTGATTTCTGGTCCGATTTTCGTTTTAGTTTATCTTTTCGCTCGTTTGTCGGAATCAGACGATTCAAGCGCCTAGAGTTTCGTCTCGAAGCTCTCTTTCTGTTTAATCAACTTAAACAATTTTTTGCTACTATAAAATTTGTCTTTAGTCCAGATTAGTAATTGAAGCTTTTTTCTTTCGCAGTTTGAGTTTTGTTGCTTCGTTTGATTAGATTCTTTTTGCAAACCGGAGTTCTTAAGATGAACTTTCTGGTTAGATCTCCTTATTTGAGTTTTAGCCGTGCATCTTTGTTTGATTGCTTATTGTATGCTTGTTTGTTTGCGATAGAGTACCCGGAGTGCGAAGCGTGCTACTACGAGTCTCTAGGTTTCATAGATCATCAGCAAGGCAAGTAACACTTTGATCATACCTCTTTACTACCCGGTTTTATTGCATTAGATCAATCCTCAAACAATTGCATGATTAGGATCTAATTAATATCTGGGTTTTGGGAAGTATATGAGGTGGTACCTACTATCCTGTTTATTAACAAACCTTTGGGAGTTACTTCTACGTTGCTTATATTGCTATGCTATGCTCGTAGACGTGGTTTGGGTTTGAGTGTATTCATGACAGATGTGAGTATTGTTAATTGATAGTTAACTTAAGGTGGCAACTTTAATATGCATGTAGTGATAGCATTATTCTGTTCATTACTATCTTGTGTTACATTGCCAGCATATTCCATGTGCTGACCCATTTTGGGCTACAACGTATCACGTTGCAGACTTTTCAGACAACGAGTAAGAAGCCATAGGTCGTTGTCTTTCACTCAGTGATGCCGTTGGAGTTGATGGACTCACTTTATCTTACAAGCCTTCCGTTGTTATCGTATTAGATGGCATTAAGCCTTATTTATTGTAATAAGTTCTCTTTTGAGACATTCGATGTAATAAGTGTGTGATTTCTACTCTGTTATAAATCCTCAAGTAATGTGTGTGTTAGCATTACTGATCCAGGGATGACACTGATGCACAGAGATCAGACTATTCCGACCGCCGCTACAGCCGTCGCCCCGCCGGAGTCTCGTCGTCGCCCTGCCGCCCGTCGGATACGCCGTCGCCTCGCCGGAGGTAGCAACCACCGCCGTCGGTTTCTTCGGAAAACCATACGTTTTTTTAAAGAACCCACGGTTTATTTTTATTTTATAGATCGGTTTTAATTTTTTTTATTTTTTCCCGGTTTAGTTATTTAGCGAACGCCTGTTCGTTCGTTTGTTTTAATGAATGATTTTCCCATTTAGCCACAGACAGCAAACGTTCGTTCGTTGGCCTGTTCGTCAGTTTTTCTTTTTCTTGGATTTTCGTGATTATTTTTTATCGCGATTTGTGATCCAATTTTCGTTTTAGTTTATCTTTTCGCTCGTTTGTCGAAATCACGCGATTCAAGCGCCTAGAGTTTTGTCTTGAAGCTCTCTTTTTGTTTAATCAACTTAAACAAGTTTTTGCTACTGTAAAATTTGACTTTAGTCTAGATTAGTAATCCAAGCTTGTTTCTTTCGCAGTTTGAGTTTTGTTGCTTCGTTTGATTAGATTCTTTTTGCAAACCGGAGTTCTTAAGATGAACTTTCTGGTTAGATCTTCTTATTTGAGTTTTACCCATGCATCTTTGTTTGATTGCTTATTGTATGCTTGTTTGTTTGCGATAGAGTACCCGGAGTGCGAAGCATGCTACTACGAGTCTCTAGGTATCAAGGATCATCAGCAAGGCAAGTAACACTTTGATCATACCTCTTTACTACCCAGTTTTATTGCATTAGATCAATCCTCAAACAATTGCATGATTAGGATCTGATTAATATGTGGGTTTTGGGAAGTAGACGAGGTAGTACCTACTGTCCTGTTTATTACCAAACCTTTCGGAGTTACTTCTACGTTGCTTATATTGCTATGCTATGCTCGTAGACGTGATTTGGGTTTGAGTGTATTCATGACAGATGTGAGTATTGTTAATTGATGGTTAACTTAAGGTGGCAACTTTAATACACATCTGGGTGGACTGAGGCACCTGGGGAACCCAGTGTTGCCTGTATTTTTGGAAATCCCGGGGTACCGTGTGATTCTCCTATGGACTGCCACCCAGGCTCAAAGGGATCATAAGATTATTCATGCTAGAAACTTCCGTGTGCAGCCACATGCCATTATGGGCTCTGGCATAGTTGAGTAAGTTGTGGGAAACCTTTCCATGATGGGCTAGCAGATGTAGGGGATTGTAGGTGTACAGGCCTATCTATCGGTTAAGGTGACCTCTTCGGAAAGACTGTGTCTCGGTCATCCATTTCTCAAACACCATGCATTGCGAGAAATACAACAGAGGAGATCGAGTCTTGTGGGGGAAAGTGCGCAAACCTCTGCAGAGTGTACAAACTAATCATGGTTAGCCGTGTCCCCAGTTATGGACATCTTGAGTATCTAGTTCTTGGATTATCATGTGGATCTCATCACTCTTAATATAATTTGATTGGGTTTAATGATGATGCTTTATTGGGATTGAGTTAGGTGAACCTTCTCAATGTTTAACAACCACCATGATATTTAAATAAAATTTATTCCGTTGTGGTAGAGAAAAAATGGCTTTCCGCAAAACATATTAACCATACAGCCTCCACCAGCCATATATGCATGTAGTGATAGCATTATTCTGTTCATTACTCTCTTGTGTTACATTGCCAGCATATTCCATGTGCTGACCCGTTTCGGGCTGCAATGTGTCATGTTGTAGACTTTTCAGGAGATGAGTAAGAAGCCATAGGTCGTTGTCTTTCATTCAACGATGATGTTGGAGTTGATGGACTCACTTTATCTTCCAAGCCTTCCGTTGTTATCGTATTAGATGGCCTTAAGCCATATTTATTGCAATAAGTTCTCTTTTGAGACATTCGATGTAATAAGTGTGTGATTGCTACTCTGTTATAAATCCTCAAGTACTGTGCGTGTTAGCACTACCGATCGAGGGATGACACTGATGCATAGAAATCAGACTATTTGAGGTATGGTCGCTACATGACCATTGTCCAGAGATCTACTCCTAGATCACTATTGTACTCCCTTGCCAAAATCATGCTAAGGTATACAATAGGTATGGTACACAGCATCGCATACTTTATAGAACCTATGACTGAGGCATAGGGAATGACTTTTCATTCTCTTTCTATTTTCTGCCGTGGTCGGGTGTTGAGTCTTTACTCAACTTCACACCTTGCAACACAGGTAAGAACTCCTTCTTTGACTGATCCGTTTTGAACTCCTTCAAAATCTTGTCAAGGTATGTACACATTGAAAAAACGTATCAAGCGTCTTGATCTATATCTATAGATCTTGATGCTCAATATGTAAGAAGCTTTACCGAGGTCTTTCTTTGAAAAACTCCTTTCAAACACTCCTTTATGCTTTCCAGAAAATTCTACATCATTTCCAATCAGCAATATGTCATTCACATATACCTATCAAAAAGGTTGTAGTGCTCCCACTCACTTTCTTGTAAATACAGGCTTCACCGCAAGTCTATATAAAACTATATGCTTTGATCAATTCATCAAAGCGTATATTCCAACTCCGAGATGCTTGCACCAGTCCATAGATAGATCGCTGGAGCTTGCTCACTTTGTTAGCATCTTTAGGATTGTCACGCCCTAGCAAGTTCATGCATTAGAGTGATTGCATCATGTTTAATTTTCCCAGAAACATGAAATGGGGATGATAGAACCCCCAGCCCCCCCTGGAACAACTAGGGTTTACTAAAAAACTTTTCAATGAACCTGAAATGCCCTTCTAAAAAGCCCACTCTTTTTGTTTTGGGTTAAAACCTTTGACAAAAATGGTGCACATTTTTCTAGGACATCTTAAGGTCATTGGATTAATTCATATAGTATTTGCATTTGGGCATTTAAATGCTACAAAATATTTTAAATGCTCAAATAATCATAAAATAAAATGTTTACTCTTGGATATATTCTAAGCAGTAGCCATGATGAATTTTATGATTTTTGGAAATGCCCTGGCATTTTTAATAAAGCCCTAAAGTTACAGAAATAATAGAAAATATATAAAAACAGAAAAAGAGAGAGGGAAAGGAACTTACCTGGCGCAGCCCACCCAGCCCACTGGCCGGCCCAGCACTGTGCTGGCCCGTGCCAGTCATCGCCTACCTCTGCCAGTAGGCAGAGGAGGGACACGGGCGCGTGCCCGACACGCGCGCACCGCCGAGCGCCACCTCCTGCTTGTCGCTTCGCCGCTGGACGGGCTGGACGACCTCCACGTCGCGCCCCCGACCCCCTGGACACCTCACACTCCCCTCCTGCTCTCTCCCTCGCTCCCCTGACGCCATGGCCGACGCAGCTGCGCCCGCGCCGTCGTGAAAGCTGCGGCCACCGCCGTCCACTCGTCGCCTCGCCGTGCCAAAAAGCTCCGCCATCGTCCACTGCTTCGCCTCGACCCATCCCCGAGCGCTCGCTCACCCCGGAGACACTGCACCGAGCTCGTTCCGATCCGCCATCGCCGGAGATCCCCCTCGCCGCCCTGCTCGCTCTGGCTCGTCCCCGACCTCGCCGTCAGCTCTGTCGCAACCGCCGTGAGACTAGCTACCTCCCCACCCTCTCCGTTCCCTCTCTTGAGCCCCGTAGTGACTGCACGTAGCTCACCCGCACGCGCCGCCGTGGAGCTTGTCGCCGACGAGGCTCCGGCCACCCAATGGTCGCGCCACCTTGACCACTAGCCCTACCGCACCCCCAGGAACCCAACACACTAATCCACGCGCCTCTCCGTGCCCCCTAGCGATGAGTCCGAGCTCACCCGAGCTCCGGCCGCCGCCAAACTCGACGTCAGCGACAACTCCGGCCACCCCAGGCCCAACCACCTACCCCACTCGACGCGGACGAGTGCCCGCGTCACGTAGATGCCCTCCACCGGCCAAATGGTCGCCGAGGAGGAAACCCGCACCCCTCCGCCGTCCCTGGCCTTGCCGGCGATGAGCCCCGGGTCAACTCCGGCGAGTTTTGACCCGGGTTAACCCCAGTTTGACCCCGCCTGAGTCAATGACATGTGGGGCCGGCTCCTAACTAAATTAGATTAGTTTTTAATTAGTGCTAATCACTCTGTTAGAGGTTAATGATCCCGTTAACTAACTCTCTCTCACTGACATGTGGGCCCAGGGCCTAACTAACCTAGTTTAGTGCTAACTAAACACTAACTAACTCTGTTAGTTAGCTGAGACACTGACAGATGGGGCCCACCCAGTCAGGTTTGACCTAGGCTGGCGCCTTTGACCCGCTGACGTCACAGTGACACAGTGCTGACGCAGTTATTTATTTTCTGGATTTATTCTTATATAGGAAATTCCAGAAAATAGCCAAAACTTCTAAAAATCATAGAAAATCAACCATAGCTCCAAATCAAACAAATTATATATGAAAAATGATCAGAAAAATTCAATCTTTCCATCTGTAATGGTTTCATGCATGACAAAACACTTTAACCTTGATGTTTAGGTGAAACAAGCTAATACACTTATAATGCATAAGAACTTAAGCTTCCATTTGAATCTTTGATTCAAATGGACCCATTTCAACTTGTTTCACATTGCATTAGGCAGGACACCTCATTTTGCCATGTCATAGCATGCATCATATTGTTGCATATTGCCATGTGATGATTGTGTTCTGTGGTGTCTTCGTGGTAGGTTCTGCCTCCGAGGATATTTCCGAGTATCCAGCTGAAGGGCAGTACCCTACTACCACTCCATCAGGCAAGCAGCCCCATTGATCATATCGATACAATCCCATGTTCTCGCCTCTGCTCTCATTTACTGCATTAAGACAACAACGTTTCAAACTGCTGTGTGCTACGGTAGTTGAACCCTTATCCTCTGCATGACCTGTCATTGCCACAGTAACTAGATGAAACCCACTAGCATGTGTAGGAGTTGATTGAGCCATGTATGTGTTTCCTACCTTGCTATGCCTGCTATGCTTAGAGTTGTGTCAGGTCTGGTTCATCTGGGTGATGGGCTAGAGTGAAATGATTATGTCGGTAATGTGAGAGATGTGTTGAACATGATTTGGTAAAGGTATCGATGAGAGGCCATGTAGGAGTACATGGTGGGTTGTTTCATTGAGGCCGTCCCTAAGAACTGAGATCTGTATGTGTGATTTAAGAATCAGCTACTACCATGCATTGGGATCCTTAATTGACCCTCTCGGCTTCTTAATCACCCTAGTACTCTGTCCAGGATTTGCAATTAGTTTCTGGTGTTTGTAGGTTATGTGTTGGCGGCCGTGCGTAGCGCTGACCCTAGGGGTGGGCTATGATGCGGTAGATACACCATGGCCGGGTATGCCGGGCGCCCGTTTGGCGTCTCGGGACCCTGTTCACATCGTTCGGGGCCGTATGTGGAAACCTCGGCCGGACTCCCTGCGGATGGAACCTGGATAGGCGATAAACCTGGACTAGAGACTTGAGTGTTTAGGTAGGCCGTGGCCGACACCCTCGTTGGGCTTCCGCTTGAAGGTTGCCGAGTACATGCCGTGTAAACGATGGTAAATGGTGAGAGCGTGTATGAAGAAGTACACCCCTGCAGGGTTAACATCATCTATTCGAATAGTCGCGTCCGCGGTAAAGGACTACTTGGTTGCCTATACAGTTCATAGACAAGTTAATGGTTACTACTAAAAGACTCAAGATAAGTGTGAGTACTGAGGATGGCCCTCTCGTAGGATGACGAGGGAGGATCCCCGGTGGAGTATTGTGTTGGTGATTAGTGGACTCGTGTGCAAAAACTATTTTACTAGTGGTGTCTCGTAGGATAGCTTAGCCAGGAGTCAAAGCTGGCTTGCTGCAATAACTCCACCACCTTCTTGAGAATGAGCATGTATAGTAGGTTCTGTTGTAAGACTTGCTGAGTACCTTTGTACTCATGTTGCTTTAATTACTGTTTTCAGACGACAACACCGCCCCCTCCGATGGGTTTTATGTAGACCTCGACGTCGATGAGTAACTTGCCACCCAGGTGGTGATCCTGGCCATGGAGGGCCCTATGTAGATAGACAGGCTTCGACAAGCCTTCTTTCTTTCTAGTGTCTGTACTCAGACTATTTGCTTCCGCATGTGCTTGTATGCTTTTATGACTTGAGCGTCGGGTCATGTGACCCCTACCTATATGAACATGTTATGTATGGCTCTCTGGAGCCTTTAAATAAAGTACTTGAGTTGTAGAGTTTTGTTGTGATGCCATGTTGTATTTGCACATATCGAGCATATTGTGTGTATGATTGAAATGCTTGGTATGTGTGGGATCCGACAATCTAGTTGTTTATCCTTGGCAGCCTCTCTTATGGGGAAATGTAGTCTAGTGCTCCTCGAGCCATAGTAGTCCGCTACAGCCGGTTCACGAGTCCTGCTAGCCCAGCACTACTGCTCAGGACACTTGACTGGCCGGCATGTGTTTCACTTCGTTCCTATGTCTGTCCCTTCGGGGAAATGTCACGCGGTGACATCCGGAGTCCTGCCTAGCCTGCTACAGCCCAGGTTACCCGGAGTCCTGTTAGCCCAGTGCTACAGCCCGGATTCACACGCTGTTGACCGACATGCTCGATGTGATTCATGTATGCCTGTCTCCATAGGTCTGTGCCGCTTTGGGTTCACGACTAGCCATGTCGGCCCGGGTTCTCTGTCATATGGATGCTAGCGACACTATCATATACGTGAGCCAAAAGGCGCAAACGGTCCCGGGCCATGGTAAGGCGACACCCGTGGGGATACCGTGCGTGAGGCCGCAATGTGATATGAGGTGTTACCGGCTAGATCGATGTGACTTGGAATCGGGGTCCTGACAGCGTTGGCATCAGAGCCGGACTGCCTGTAGGTTCGTTGAGCCAAACTGGTCGATGTCGAGTCTAGAAATGCTTTAGTTATATGTAGGGGAATTGATTGTGGGAGGGAACGTAAGGCTCTTTTACTCCTTTACCTTATGCCCTCTGATCTGAGTCATTCTCTTCTCATTCTACGTGGGTTAAGGACTAGGCTCTCTTCTTTCTATCAGGTTCACGTGTTACTAATCCGTAGTAGCTTATAGGATTGTTGTTACAAGCCTCAGTACAGTTTCTACTACTTTTAGTATGTTGTCAGTTGAATCAGAACCTTGATATGATGTTGTTGAGTGGTATTGCAAACTGTTGTGGATGTCTCAAATCTTTTTCTGAGCATTTACAGCCGTTATGCTGTCCGATTTCCCCTAGAAAATTCTAATGCCTTTGCATTATTCTGTGCTTTCAGATGGCCACCCGTTCCCAGAACCAAGTGGTTCGTCTGACCCGGTGCCTCGATGTGCCCGGCCACACGACCATGTTGGTTCGAGTGATGGTCGAGTCAGGCTATCGGTGGTATCCGGAATATACCGTCGAGGAGCAGTTCAGAGACTTCAACCAGAGCCAGTACCTTTGTACCGTCAGGATATATCCCTCTTATCCTGGAGCCACTGAGCCCCTTCACTGTTCCTATGGACTTGGGGTCACTATTGAGATGTCTGTGCAGGATGCAGCCTATTCAATGATGACTATCATTCGAACCAGGATTGCCTTGCTTCAGAACACCAACTTCCGCTACATGCCAGCCTCACTCCTGGAGCACAGGGGTACTATCAGGCTTTGTACTATGAATCTGCACATGAGGAGTCACTACTCCGCACCACTGCCGAGATGCTCGAGGATAAGGACTGCGAAAATCGGGCCTTGCGTATGGAGCTTTTCCACACTCGTTCTGATCATTGGGCCACTTTGACTCGGTTTGCACCTGCGGTGCAGGCAGGATACATGGACATGAGGGACCTGTACCCTGTGCGGTGGATTGCCAGATTGTATGGAGTGGCGTGATGTAGGAGGCATCACCCCTCCTCGTGGTCCCCGTCTGCCACCGCCTATGGGACCGAGGCTACATCCGAGTCCCTATGGTCCGCAGGCTCCACAGGACCGTCTGTTCCCAGATGATCATGTTCCACTTCCAGGCTTTGGTGGTGACTTTTATGAGGATTACTACGGAGCCGTCTGAGCTAGTAGTAGTTTCACTAGTACTGTAATAGTTGTAATCTCCACAGTCCTGCGTGACCGTGGGATACGACTTGGTGTGTATCATGCTCCGGAGGTGTAGAAAAATAATGTATAGGAGCTTGGAATGCCTCCGATGAGATGTAATGTCTTTCACCGTAGTTGTACTCTAGCCTGGGCTTGTACTAAACTAAGTATGGTGTGTATGACCAATGGTATATATATGGCAGTTTCTATATTACCATGTCGTGCAATGAACATCTTAGCATTCCATGTTATCCATTACATTCTGCACTTCCTTGCCAAGTTTGTGCCATCCTTATCTAAACCGTTGTCTTGTTTTTCCTAGGATGGTCAACACCCGCAGCAACCCTGCTGCCCCGGAGCAGGGAGAAGCCAGTGCAGCTAGGGGTGAAAATCTGCCTCACCCGCCTTCTCTGGCCGAAGTTATGCTGGAGGCGGAAAGAAACAAGCGTGAGACTAACCGCTTGCTGGAGCGGATTGAGCAGAACACTGCACGCCATCAGCGAAACGACTTGGTGTCAATCAATGACTTCATCAAGTTGTACCCACCAAAGTTTAATCATTCCGTCAAGCCCCTCGATGCGGATGACTGGCTCCGCAGCATCACACACAAGCTACGTTCTGCCAACGTAGCCGAAGCTGATAAGGTTACCTATGCTGCCTATCACCTCGAAGGCCCTGCTAGCCTTTGGTGGGAAAACTTTGAGGCTATGCGCCCGGTCGGCCAAATCACTACTTGGGCTGAATTTAGTGAGGCTTTCCGTGAGCATCACATCCCGGAAGGTCTCATGGATCGCAAGAAGAGTTCTGCAATTTCACCCAAGGAAGACTGACTGTGGATGCATATAGTCGTGAATTTGGGAATATGGCACGATATGCTCCTGAAGAGGTATCCACCGACGCTAAGAAGCAGGCAAGGTTCCGCAAGGGACTTAGCCCCGAGCTTCGCCGCGATCTTCGTCTGCACGAGTGCACCTCCTTTCAGAAGTTGGTCAATAAAGCCATCAGTGCTGAGACAGGACAGTCTGACTATGACGCTTCACGCAAGCACTCTCGTGATTTTAGTTCTTCATCTGGCTCTGGATCTCAGAAGCGCAGGGTGTGGACTCCAAGCACGGCACTGCCACCCAGGTTCATTCCGAGACCATCCTTTGAGGCGCCTCGCCCCAACCAGCAGTTTGCACCGTCTAAGCCCTATGGTGGCCCCGCTGCTAATGCTGCTCCATGCCCCAATGTTGTGACATGTTTCAAGTGTGGAGAGCCGGGTCACTACAGTCGGGAGTGTCCTCAGAACAACAACCCCAATCAGTCTGGAAAGTCCGTTGGCCATGGTAAGCCAGCGGGAAAGACATTCTACACCAAGCCAGCCACCACTGCACGTGGCCATGTCAACTATGTCTCAACTGAGGAGGCTCATGAGGATCCTAACGTCGTCCTTGGTACGCTCCTTGTTAATTGCCATCCGGCATCTGTTATTTTTGATACTGGAGCATCTCATTCATTCATATCTGAGAGCTATGCTCGATTGCATAACACGACATTCTGTGACATGCCCACTACCATGGAAATTCAAACCCCTGGCTCTAGATGGCAAACCTCTAGAGTAAGCCATGGGAATGAAATTCTTGTCGATAGACTTGTCTTCCTTGCATCCTTAATAGCTCTCAAGTCCTCGGACATAAACATCATCTTGGGTATGGACTGGATGTCAGCTCATTATGCTAAGATTGATTGTGCCACTAGAACCGTTCAACTTACTCACCCATCGGGCAAGACAGTCAATGTCTTAACTCGAGTGGCCAAGCGCCAGCTTTACTCCCTAAATGCCAACCCCCTTCCAGACCTTGAAGATATTCCGGTAGTCTGGGACTTTCCGGATGTCTTTCCAGAAGAACTGCCAGGTGTTCCACCTGACAGGGATGTCGAGTTTGTGATAGACCTTGTTCCAGGAACCGTTCCAATTTCTAGAAGACCCTATAAGATGGCACCCTTAGAACTAGCCGAGCTTAAGAACCAACTCGATGAGTCCTTGAAAAAGGGTTTCATCCATCCTAGTTCCTCCCCTTGGGCTTGCCCCGTCCTCTTCGTCAAGAAGAAGGATGGAACGGATCGGATGGTTGTAGATTACCGACCTGTCAACTTGGTCACTATCAAGAACAAGTATCCGCTTCCCAGGATCAACGATCTGTATGACCAGCTCGCTGGATCCTCAGTCTTTTCCAAGATGGATTTGAGGTTGGGCTACCATCAAATCAAAATCAGAAACGGGGACATTCCCAAAACGGCCTTTGTTACTCGTTATGGCCAATACGAGTACACTGTCATGTCCTTCGGTTTAACCAATGCCCCAGCCACTTTCTCTCGGTTAATGAACTCAGTCTTCATGGAGTATTTGGATAAATTCATCGTAGTATACCTCGATGATATACTCATCTACTCCAAGGTGAGGAGGAACATGCCGAACATCTAAGGCTGGTATTGACGAAACTTCGAGAGCATCGCCTTTATGCCAAATTCTCCAAGTGTGAATTTTGGTTGCCAGAAGTGACCTATCTAGTCCATGTAATCTCTGGTAAGGGTATTGCTGTCAATCCCGAGCGAGTTCAAGCCGTCCTTGATTGGACTCCACCTGAAACGGTCAAGCAAGTTCGGAGCTTCTTTGGCTTAGCGAGTTATTGCCGTCGCTTCATCGAGAATTTCTCCAAGGTTGCTAAACCCCTAACTGAACTCCTCAATAAAGATAAAAAGTTCGAGTGGACCCCATAGTGCGAGTTCAGCTTTTAGGAACTGAAAAGATGCCTGACATCTGCTCCCGTACTGGTACCACCAGATTTCTCCAAGGACTTCATTATCTATTGCGACGCCTCACGACAAGGACTAGGTTGCATACTCATGCAAGATCGTCAGGTAATTACCTATGCCTCACGGCAATTACACCCACATGAGGAAAATTATCCCACACATGATCTAGAGCTTGTAGCTGTAGTCCATGCACTTAAAACTTGGCGACATTACCTTCTCGGTAATGTTGCGAGATCTTCACCGATCACCAAAGTTTGAAATATATCTTCACCCAACCGGATTTGAATATTAGGCAAAGACGTTGGGTCGAGTTGATCTCGGATTACGACTTAGGAATAACTTACACCCCGGGCAAAGCCAATGTCATGGCTGATGCGCTAAGTCGTAAATCTTATTGTAACAACCTGATGTTACAACAAAGTCAACCACTTCTCCACGAGGAATTTCGTAAGCTTAACCTTCACATAGTTCCTCGAGGATTCCTATCCACCCTGGTGGCGAAGCCTAACCTTATGGATCAGATCATAACCGCCCAGCAGTATGACAAGGGGATATCTCGGATCAAGGAAAACATCGCTAGCGGAGTTGCTAAATGTTTTTCCATGGATGAGCAAGGTGTTGTCTTCTTCGAGAACCGCTTGTTGGTTCCCAAGAAACAACATCTACGTCAGTTGATTCTTAAGGAAGCTCATGAATCCCCTCTCACCATTCATCCCGGTAGTACTAAAATGTATCAAGACCTACGCCAGAGGTTTTGGTGGACTAGGATGAAGAGAGAAATTGCTCAATACATTGCTAGTTGCGACGTCTGTCGTCGTGTTAAAGCAGAGCATCAATGGCCTGCTGGCACCCTTCAACCTTTGGCTATTCCTGAGTGGAAATGGGATAAAATCAGTATGGATTTCATTACTAGGTTTCCCAGGACCAAGAGAGGGAATAATGCTATCTTTGTCGTAATCGATCGTCTTTCCAAGGTGGCCCACTTTCTACCTGTTCGTGAGAGTATCACCGCTAGCCAGCTAGCTGATTTATACATCTCCCGAATAGTGTCTCTTCATGGTGTCCCATTGGAAATTAACTCAGACCGTGGGAGTCTCTTCACCTCTCGATTTTGGGAAAGTTTCCAAAATGCTATGGGAACTCGTCTCTCTTTTAGCACCGCCTTCCACCCCCAATCAAGTGGTCAAGTGGAGCGAGTAAATCAAATTCTGGAAGATATGCTCCGAGCTTCTGTCATCTTATTCGGAATGGATTGGGAGAAATGCCTTCCATTTGCGGAGTTTGCTTATAACAATAGTTATAAAGCTAGCTTGGGCAAAGCTCCTTTCGAAGTTCTCTATGGACGAAAATGTCGAACGCCTCTTAACTGGTCAAAAACCGGGGAAAGACAACTCTTTGGCCCGGATATGATTCAGGAAGCAGAAGAGCAGGTTCGCGTTATTCGTGAGAAATTGAAAACAGCCCAATCTCGTCAAAAGAGCCAATATGATCGTAAACATAAGCTCATGACTTATGAAGTCGGCGAGAAGGCTTACCTCTGGGTTACTCCGTTAAAGGGAACCCATCGTTTCGGTATCAAAGGCAAATTGGCTCCTCGTTACATTGGACCCTTTCACATTCTTGCCAAACGAGGAGAAGTTGCCTACCAATTGGAACTACATCCGCATCTTTCCAGAGTTCACGATGTCTTCCATGTTTCTCAACTCAGGCATTGCTTCGCGGATCCTATCCGTGGAGTGGACCACGAAACACTTGATCTACAAGATAATCTCTCGTATCGGGAATATCCCGTTCGTATCCTTGATCAAGCCGAGCGTACCACTCGACGCCATAACATCAAGTTTCTCAAGGTTCAATGGTCAAACCATTCCGAGAAAGAAGCCACTTGGGAAAGGGAGGATTGTCTTCGACTCGAGTACCCCACTTTCTTCCCAATGGATCCTAAATCTTGGGACGAGATTCTTTTGAGTGGGGGTGAGTTTTCACACCCTAGCAAGTTCATGCATTAGAGTGATTGCATCATGTTTAAGTTTCCCAGAAAGATGAAATGGGGATGACAGAACCCCCAGCCCCCCCCCCCTAGAAAAACTAGGGTTTACTAAAAAACTTTACAATGAACCTAAAATTCCCTTCTAAAAAGCCCACTCTTTTTGTTTTGGGTTAAAACCTTTGACAAAAATGGTGCACATTTTTCTAGGACATCTTAAGGTCATTGGATTAATTCATATAGTATTTGCATTTGGGCATTTAAATGCTATAAAATATTTTAAATGCTGAAATAATCATAAACTAAAATGTTTACTGTTGGATATATTCTAAGCAGTAGCCATGTTTAATTTTATGATTTTTGGAAATGCCCTGGCATTTTTAATAAAGCTCTAAAGTTACAGAAATAATAGAAAATATATAAAAACAGAAAAAGTGAGAGGGAAAGGAACTTACCTGGCGCAGCCCACCCAGCCCACTGGCCGGCCCAGCACTGCGCTGGCCCATGCCAGTCATCGCCTACCTCTGTCAGTAGGCAGAGGAGGGACACAGGCGCGTGCCCGAGCGCGTGCACCGCCGAGCGCCACCTCCTGCTTGCCGCTTCACCGATGGATGGGCTGGACAACCTCCACGTCGCGCCCCCGACCCCTGGACACCTCACACTCCCCCCTGCTCTCTCCCTCGCTCCCCCGACGCCATGGCCGACGCAGCCGTGCCCGCACCATCGTGAAAGCTGTGGCCACCGCCGTCCACTCGTCGCCTCGCCGTGCCAAAAAGCTTCGCCATCGTCCACTGCTTCGCCTCAACCCATCCCCGAGCGCTCGCTCGCCCCGGAGACACTGCACCGAGCTCGTTCCGATCCGCCGTTGCCGGAGATCCCCTGGCCGCCCTGCTCGCTCCGGCTCTTCCCCGAGCTCGTTGTTCGCTCCCCTGCAACCGCGTGAGCCACTGAACCTCCCCACCCTCTCTGTTCCCTCTCTCGAGCCCCGTAGCGACTGCACGTAGCTCACCCGCACGCGCCGCCGTGGAGCTCGTCGCCGATGAGGCTCCGGCCACCCAACGGCCGCGCCACCCTGTCCACTAGCCCTACCGCACCCCCAGGAGCTCAACGCACTAACCCACGTGCCTCTCCGTGCCCCCTAGCAACGAGTCCGAGCTCACCCGAGCTCCGGCCGCCGCCAAACTCGTCGTCGGCGTCATCTTCGGCGACCCCGAGCCCAACACTAGCACCACCCGTCGTGGCTCGTTCCCAGCTGCCCGTAGAACCCAACGGCGCCTCGAACGGTGCCCTGTAGATGAAACCCTCACCTGCACCGCCGCGTTTGGCCTCGCCGGCGGCTAAACGCCGGCGAGATTAACCCTGTTTGACCCCCATTTGACCCCGCCTGAGTCACTGACATGTGGGGCCGGCTCCTAACTAAATTAGATTAGTTTTTAATTAGTGCTAATCACTCTGTTAGAGGTTAATGACCTCGTTAACTAACACCCTCTCACTGACATGTGGGCCCAGGGCCTAACTAACCTAGTTTAGTGCTAACTAAACACTAACTAACTCTGTTAGTTAGCTGAGACACTGACAGATGGGGCCCACCAGTCAGGTTTGACCTGGGCTGGCACCTTTGACCGCTGACATCACAGTGATGCAGTGCTGACGCAGTTAATTATTTTCTGGATTTATTCTTATATAGGAAATTCTAGAAAATAGCCAAAACTTCTAAAAATCATAGAAAATCAACCATAGCTCCAAATCAAACAAATTATATATGAAAAATAATCAGAAAAATTCAATCTTTCCATCTGTAATGGTTTCATGCATGACAAAACACTTTAACCTTGATGTTTAGGTGAAACAAGCTAATACACTTATAATGCATAAGAACTTAAGCTTCCATTTGAATCTTTGATTCAAATGGACCCATTTCAACTTGTTTCACATTGCACTAGGCAGGACACCTCATTTTGCCATGTCATAGCATGCATCATATTGTTGCATATTGCCATGTGTTGATTATATTTTGTGGTGTCTTTCATGGTAGGTTCTGCCTGCGAGGATATTTCTGAGTATCCAGCTGAAGGGCAGTACCCTACTACCACTCCATCAGGCAAGCAGCCCCATTGATCATATCGATACAATCCCATGTTCTCGCCTCTGCTCTCATTTACTGCATTAAGACAACAACGTTTCAAACTGCTATGTGCTACGGTAGTTGAACCCTTATCCTCTGCATGACCTGTCATTGCCACAGTAAATAGATGAAACCCACTAGCATGTGTAGGAGTTGATTGAGCCATGTATGTGTTTCCTACCTTGCTATGCCTGCTATGCTTAGAGTTGTGTCAGGTCTGGTTCGTCTGGGCGATGGGCTAGAATGAAATGATTATGTCGGTAATGTGAGAGATGTGTTGAACATGTTTTGGTAAAGGTATCGATGAGAGGCCATGTAGGAGTACATGGTGGGTTGTTTCATTGAGGCCGTCCCTAAGAACTGAGATCTGTATGTGTGATTTAAGAATCAGCTACTACCATGCATTGGGATCCTTAATTGACCCTCTCGGCTTCTTAATCACCCTAGTACTCTGTCCAGGATTTGCAATTAGTTTCTGGTGTTTGTAGGTTATGTGTTGGCGGCCGTGCGTAGCGCTGACCCTAGGGGTGGGCTATGATGCGGTAGATACACCATGGCCGGGTATGTCGGGCGCCCGTTTGGCGTCTCGGGACCCTGTTCACATCGTTCGGGGCCGTATGTGGAAACCTCGGCCGGACTCCCTGCGGATGGAACCTGGATAGGCGATAAACCTGGACTAGAGACTTGAGTGTTTAGGTAGGCCGTGGCCGACACCCTCGTTGGGCTTCCGCTTGAAGGTTGCCGAGTACATGTCGTGTAAACGACGGTAAGTGGTGAGAGCGTGTATGAAGAAGTACACCCCTGCAGGGTTAACATCATCTATTCGAATAGCCGCGTCCGCGGTAAAGGACTACTTGGTTGCCTATACAGTTCATAGACAAGTTAATGGTTACTACTAAAAGACTCAAGATAAGTGTGAGTACCGAGGATGGCCCTCTCGTAGGATGACGAGGGAGGATCCCCGGTGGAGTATTGTGTTGGTGATTAGTGGACTCGTGTGCGAAAACTATTTTACTAGTGGTGTCTCGTAGGATAGCTTAGCCAAGAGTCAAAGCTGGCTTGCTGCAATAACTCCACCACCTTCTTGAGAATGAGCATGTATAGTAGGTTCTGTTGTAAGACTTGCTGAGTACCTTTGTACTCATGTTGCTTTAATTACTGTTTTCAGACGACAACACCGCCCCCTCCGATGGGTTTTATGTAGACCTCGACGTCGATGAGTAACTTGCCACCCAGGTGGTGATCCTGGCCATGGAGGGCCCTATGTAGATAGACAGGCTTCGACAAGCCTTCTTTCTTTCTAGTGTCTGTACTCAGACTATTTGCTTCCGCATGTGCTTGTATGCTTGTATGACTTGAGTGTCGGGTCATGTGACCCCTACCTGTATGAACATGTTATGTATGGCTCTCTGGAGCCTTTAAATAAAGTACTTGAGTTGTAGAGTTTTGTTGTGATGCCATGTTGTATTTGCACATATCCAGCATATTATGTGTATGATTGAAATGCTTGGTATGTGTGGGATCCGACAATCTAGTTGTTTATCCTTGGCAGCCTCTCTTATGGGGAAATGTAGTCTAGTGCTCCTTGAGCCATAGTAGTCCGCTACAGCCCGGTTCACTGGAGTCCTACTAGCCCAGCACTACTGCTCAGGACACTTGACTGGCCGGCTTGTGTTTCACTTCGTTCCTATGTCTGTCCCTTCGGGGAAATGTCATGCGGTGACTTCCGGAGTCCTGCCTAGCCTGCTACAGCCCGGGTTACCCGGAGTCCTGTTAGCCCAGTGCTACAGCCCAGATTCACAAGCCGTTGACTGACATGATCGATGTGATTCATGTACGCCTGTCTCCATAGGTCTGTGCCGCTTTGGGTTCACGACTAGCCATGTCGGCCCGGGTTCTCTGTCATATGGATGCTAGCAACACTATCATATACATGAGCCAAAAGGCGCAAACGGTCCTGGGCCATGGTAAGGCGACACCCGTGGGGATACCGTGCATGAGGCCGCAATGTGATATGAGGTGTTACCGGCTAGATTGATGTGACTTGGAATCCGGGTCCTGACAAAGATTGACACAACCTTTTGGTTGCATCATATAAAACTCTTATTTAATAATAATAAATCTATTAAGGAATGTAGTTTTGATATCCATTTGCTAGATTTCATAAAATATGGAAACTGCTAACATGATTCGGACGGACTTTTAAACATTGATACGAGTGATAAAATCTCATTGTAGTCAACACCTTGAACTTGTCGAAAACCTTTTGCGACAATTCAAGCTTTGTAGATAGTAACACTACTATCAGCGTTCGTCTTCCTCTTGAAGATCCATTTATTCTGAATGGCTCACCGATCATCGGGCAAGTCAATCAATGTCCATACTTTGTTCTCATACATGGATCCCATCTCAGACTTCATGGCCTTAAGCCATTTTGCGGAATCTGGGCTCACCATCCTTCCTCATAGTTCATAAGTTCGTCATGATCTAGTAATATGACTTCCAGAACAGGATTACCATACCACTCTGGTGCGGAACGTACTCTGGTTAACCTACGAGGTTCGGTAGTGACTTGATCTGAAGTTTCATGATCATCATCATTAACTTCCTCACTAATTGGTGTAGGCATCACTAGAACTGATTTCTATAATGAACTACTTTCCAATTCGGGAGAAGGTACAATTACCGCATCAAGTTCTACTTTCCTCCCACTCACTTCTTTCGAGAGAAACTCCTTCTCTAGAAAGGATACACTCTTAGCAACAAAGATCTTGCCTTCGGATCTGTGATAGAAAGTGTACCCAATAGTTTCTTTAGGGTATCCTATGAAGATGCACTTCTCCGATTTGGGTTTGAGCTTAGCAGGCTTAAAAAATTTCACATAAGCATGGCAACCCCAAACTTTAAGAAACGACAGCTTAGGTTTCTTGCTAAACCACGGTTCATACGGTGTCATCTCAACGGATTTTTAGACGGTGCCCTACTTAACGTGAATGCAGCTGTCTCTAAGGCATAACCCCAAAATGATAGTGGTAAATCGGTAAGATACATCATAGATCACACCATATCTAATAAAGTATGGTTACGACATTCGGACACACCATTATGGTGTGGTGTGTTGGGGAACGTAGTAATTTCAAAATTTTCCTATGCACACGCAAGACCATGGTGATGCATAGCAATGAGAGGGGAAGAGTGTTGTCCACGTACCCTCGTAGACCATAAGCGGAAGCGTTATGACAACACAGTTGATGTAGTCGTACGTCTTCATGATCAACCGATCCTAGTACCGAAAGTATGACACCTCCGCGATCTGCACACGTTCGGCTCGGTGATGTCCCACGAACTCACGATCCAGCCGAGTGTCGAGGGAGAGCTTCGTCAGCACAACAGCGTGATGATGGTGATGATGATGCTACCGGAACAAGGCTTCGCCTAAGCACCGCTACGATATGAGGGAGGTAGATTATGGTGGAGGGGGGCACCGCACACGGCTAAGAGATCAATGATCAACTTGTGTGTCCATGGGGTGCCCCCCTCCCCCGTATATAAAGGAGTGGAGGAGGGGAGGGCCGGCCCTCTACTATGGCGCGCCCTGGGGAGTCGTACTCCCACCGGGAGTAGGATTCCCCCCTTCCATGTAGTAGGAGTAGGAGAGAAGGAAAGGGAAAAGGGAAGAGAAGGAAGGAGGGGGCGCCGCCCCTCCCCCTAGTCCAATTTGGACTAGGCCTTGGGGGCGCGCAGCCTGCCCTAGGCAGCCCCTCCCTCTTTCCCCTAAAGCCCAATAAGGCCCATATACTTCCCAGCAAATTCTCGTAACTCTCCGGTACTCCGATAAATACCCGAAGCACTCAGAACCTTTCCGATGTCCGAATATAGCCTTCCAATATATCGATCTTTATGTCTCAAACATTTCGAGACTCCTCGTCATGTCCCTGATCTCATCCGAGACTCCGAACAACCTTCGGTACATCAAAACACATAAACTCATAATACCGATCGTCACCGAACATTAAGCGTGCGGACCCTATGGGTTTGAGAACTATGTAGACATGATCGAGACTCATCTCCGGTCAATAACCAATAGCGGAACCTGGATGCTCATATTGGTTCCTACATATTCTACGAAGATCTTTATCGATCAAACTGCATAACGGTATACGTTGTTCCCTTTGTCATCGGTATGTTACTTGCCCGAGATTCGATCGTTGATATCTCAATACCTAGTTCAATCTCGTTACTGGAAAGTCTCTTTACTCGTTCCGTAATGCATTATCCCACAACTAACTCATTAGTCACATTGCTTGCAAGGCTTATAGTGATGTGCATTATCGAGAGGGCCCAGAGATACCTCTCCGACAATCAGAGTGACAAATCCTAATCTCGATCTATGCCAACTCAACAAGTACCATCGGAGACACCTGTAGATCAGCTATATAATCACCCAGTTACATTGTGATATTTGGTAGCACACAAAGTGTTCCTCCGGTATTCGGGGGTTGCATGATCTCATAGTCAGAGGAACATGTATAAGTCATGAAGAAAGCAGTAGCAACAAACTAAACGATCATCGTGCTAAGCTAACGGAATGGGTCAAGTCAATCACATCATTCTCTAATGATGTGATCCCGTTAATCAAATGACAACTCATGTCTATGGCTAGGAAACTTAACCATCTTTGATTCAACGAGCTAGTCAAGTAGAGGCATACTGGTGACACTCTGTTTGTCTATGTATTCACACATGTACTAAGTTTCTGGTTAATACAATTCTAGCATGAATAATAAACATTATCATGATATAAGGAAATAAATAATAACTTTATTATTGCCTCTAGGGCATATTTCCTTTAGTCTCCCACTTGCACTAGAGTCAATAATCTAGTTCACATCTTTATGTGATTAGTTCACATCTCCATGTGACTAATACCCAAAGGGTTTACTAGAGTCAATGATCTAATTCACATCGCTATGTGATTAACACCCAAAGAGTGATCATGTTTTGCTTGTGAGAGAAGTTTAGTCTACGGGTCTGCAACATTCAGATCCGTATGTATTTCGCAAATTTCTATGTCTACAATGCTCTGCACGGAGCTACTCTAGCTAATTGCTCCCTCTTTCAATATGTATCCAGATCGAGACTTAGAGTCATCTAGATCGACGTAAAAAGCTTGCATCGATGTAAATCTTTACGACGAACTCTTTTATCACCTCCATAACTGAGAAATATTTCCTTAGTCTTCTAAGGATAATTTTGACCATTGTCCAATGATCTAATCCTAGATCACTATTGTACTCCCTTGCTAGAATCATGCTAAGGTATACAATAGGACTGGTAGACAGCATATCATACTTTATAGAACCTATGACTGAGGCATAGGGAATGAATTTTCATTCTCTTTCTATTTTCTGTTGTGGTCAGGTTTTGAGTCTTTACTCAACTAAACACCTTGCAACACAGGAAAGAACTCCTTCTTTGACTGTTCCATTTTGAACTACTTCAAAATCTTGTCAAGGTATGTACTCATTGAAAAACTTATCAAGCGTCTTGATATATCTCTATAGATCTTGATGCTCAATGTGTAAGCAGCTTCATCGAGGTCTTTCTTTGAAAAAACTCTTTCCAAAACTCCTTTATGCTTTCCAGAAAATTCTACATTATTTCCGATCAACAATATGTCATTCGCATATACTTATCAGAAATGTTGTAGTGCTCCCACTCACTTTCTTGTAAATACAGGCTTCACCGCAAGTCTATATAAAACCATATGCTTTGATCACTTTATCAAAGCATATATTCCAACTCCGAGATGCTTGCACCAGTCCATAGATGGATCGCTGGAGCTTGCTCACTTTGTTAGCACTTTTAGGATTGACAAAACCTTCTGGTTGAATCATATACAACTCTTCTTTAAGAAATCCATTAAGGAATGCTGTTTTGACATCCATTTGCCAGATTTCATGAAATGCGGCAACTGCTAACATGATTCAGATAGACTTTTAAGCATCGATACGAGTGAGAAAATCTCATCGTAGTCAACACCTTGAACTTGTCGAAAACATTTTGCGACAATTCGAGCTTTGTAGATAGTAACACTACTATCAGCATCCGTCTTCCTCTTGAAGATCCATTTATTCTTAATGACTCACCGGTCATCGGGCAAGTCAATCAAAGTCCATACTTTGTTCTCATATATGGATCCCATCTCAGATTTCATGGCCTCAAGCCATTTCGCGGAATTTGAGCTCATCATCGCTTCCTCATAGTTCGTAGGTTTGTCATGGTCTAGTAACATGACTTCCAGAAAGGATTACTGTACTACTCTAGTTTGGACCATACTCTGGTTGTCCTACGAGGTTTGGTAGTAACTTGATCTTAAGTTTCATGATCATCATCATTAGCTTCCTCACTAATTGGTGTAGAGATCACTAGAACTGATTTCTGTGATGAACTAATTTCCAATTCGGGAGAAGGTACAATTACCTCATCAAGTTCTACATTCCTCCCACTCACTTCTTTCAAGAGAAACTTCTTCTCTAGAAAGGATCCACTCTTATCAACAAAGATATTGCCTTTCGGATCTATGATAGAAGGTTTACCCAACAGTTTCTTTTGGGTATCCTATGAAGACGCACTTTTCCGATTTAGGTTTGTGCTTATCAGGCTGAAACCTTTTCACATAAGCATCACAACCCCAAACTTTAAGAAACGACAGCTTAGGTTTCTAGCCAAACCATAGTTCATGTTGTGTCGTCTCAACGGATTACACGGTGCCCTATTTAACGTGAATGCAGTTGTCTCTAATGCATAACCCCAAAACAATAGTGGTAAATCGGTAAGAGACATCATAGATCGCACCATATCCAATAAAGTACGATTACATTGTTCGGACACACCATTATGCTGTGGTGTTCCAGGTGGCGTGAGTTGCGAAACTATTCTGCATTGTTTCAAATGAAGACCAAACTCGTAACTCAAATATTCTCCTCCACAATCAGATTGCAGAAACTTTATTTTCTTGTTACGATGATTTTCTACTTCACTCTGAAATTTTGAACTTTTCAAATGTTTCAGACTTATGTTTCATTAAGTAGATATACCCATATCTGCTCAAATCATCTATGAAGATCAGAAAATAACGATACCCGCCGCGAGCCTCAACACTCATTGGATTGCATACATCAGTATGTATTATTTCCAATAAGTTAGTTGCTTGCTCCATTGTTCCAGAGAACGGAATTTTAGTCATCTTGCCCACGAGGCATGGTTCGCAAGCATCAAATGATTCATAATCAAGTGATTCAAAAAGCCCATCAGTATGGAGTTTCTTCATGCACTTTACACCAATATGACCTAAACGACAGTGCCACAAATAAGTTGTACTATCATTATTAACTTTGCATCTTTTGGCTTCAATATTATGAATATGTGTATCACTACAATCGAGATTCAATAAACCATTTATATTGAGTGTACGACCATAGAAGGTTTTGTTCATGTAAATAGAACAACAATTATTCTTTGATTTAAATGAATAACCATATTGCAATAAACATGATCCAATCATATTCATGCTCAATGCAAACACCAAATAACATTTATTTTAGGTTCAACACTAATCCCGAAGGTAAAGGGAGTGTGTGATGGTGATCTTATCAACCTTGGAATCACTTCCAACACACATCATCACATCGCCCTTATCTAGTCTCTGTTTATTATGCAACTCTCGTTTCAAGTTACTACTCTTAGCAACTGAATCAGTATCAAATACTGAGGGATTGCTATAAACACTAGTAAAGTACACATCAATAACATGTATATCAAATATAATTTTGTTGACTTTGCCATCCTTCTTATCCGCCAAGTATCTAGGGTAGTTCCACTTCCAGTGATCATTTCCTTTGCAGTAGAAGCACTCAGTTCCAGGCTTGGGTCTAGCTTTGGGCTTCTTCACGGGAGTAACAACTTCCTTGTCATTCTTATTGAAGTTCCCTTTCTATCCCTTTGCCCTTTTCTTGAAACTAGTGGTCTTGTCAACCATCAACACTTGATGCTCTTTCTTGATTTCTACCTTCGCTGATTTCAGCATTGCGAAGAGCTCGAGAATTACTTTCGTCATCCCTTGCATATTATAGTACATCACGAAGTTCTAGTAACTTGCTGATAGTGACTAGAGAACTTTGTAAAATACTATCTTATCTGGAAGATTAACTCCCACTTGATTCAAGCAATTGTAGTACCCAGACAATCTGAGCACATGCTCATTGGTTGAGGTATTCTCCTCCATCTTGTAGGCAAAGTACTCTCAGAGGTCTCATACCTCTTGACACGGGCATGAGTCTGAAATACTAGTTTCAACTCTTGGGACATCTTATATGTTTCGTGGCGTTCAAAACGTTTTTGAAGTCCCGGTTCTAAGCCGTAAAGCATGGTGCACTAAACTATCAAGTAGTCATCATACCGAGCTTTGCCAAACGTTCATAACGTCTGTATCTGCTCCTGCAATAGGTCCATCATCTAGCGGTGCATCAAGGACATAATTCTTCTGTGCAGCAATGAGGATAATCCTCAAATCACGGATCCAATCCACATCATTGCTACTATCACCTTTCATTATAGTTTTCTCTAGGAACATATCATAAACAAAACGGGGAAGCTATACGCGAGCAATTGATCTACAACATAGATATGCAAATACTATCAGGACTAAGTTCATGATAAATTAAAGTTCAATTAATCATATTACTTAAGAACTCCCACTTAGATAGACATCCCTCTAGTCATCTAAGTGATCACGTGATCCATATCAACTAAACCATGTCCGATCATCACGTGAGATGGAGTAGTTTTCAATGGTGAACATCACTATGTTGATCATATCTACTATATGATTCACGCTCGACCTTTCGGTCTCCAGTGTTCCGAGGCCATATCTGCAGACGCTAGGCTCATCAAGTTTAACCCGAGTATTCTGCGTGTGCAAAATTGGCTTGCACCCATTGTATGTGAACATAGAGCTTATCACACCCGATCATCACGTGGTGTCTCAGCACGACGAACTTTCGCAACGGTGCAAACTTAGGGAGAACACTTGTACCTTGAAATTTAGTGAGAGATCATCTTATAACACTACCGTCGAACTAAGCAAAATAAGATGCATAAAGGATAAACATCACATGCAATCAATATAAGTGATATGATATGGCCATCATCATCTTGTGCCTTTGATCTCCATCTCCAAAGCACCATCATGATCACCATCATCACCGGCTTGACACCTTGATCTCCATTGAAGCATCATTGTCGTCTCGCCAACTATTGCCTCTACGACTATCGCTACCGCTTAGTGATAAAGTAAAGTAATTACATGGCGATTGCATTTCATACAATAAAGCGATAACCATATGGCTCCTGCCAGTTGCCGATAACTATATTACAAAACATGATCATCTCATACAATAAAATTTAGCATCATGTCTTGACCATATCACATCACAACATGCCATGCAAAAACAAGTTAGACGTCCTCTACTTTGTTGTTGCAAGTTTTACGTGGCTGCTACGGGCTGAGCAAGAACCGTTCTTACCTACGCCTCAAAAAACCACAACGCGGTATAGTGATTGCTTTTTGATCTTCAGAAAGAACCCTGTTCATTGAATATGATTCAACTAAAGTTGGAGAAACAGATACCCACTGGCCACCTATGTGCGAAGCATGTCGGTAGAACCAGTCTCGCGTAAGCGTACACGTAATGTCGGTCTGGGCCGTTTCATCCAACAATGCCGCTAAATCAAGAATTAACTAGTGACGGCAAGCAATATGTATATACCCACGCCCACAACTCCTTTGTGTTCTACTCATGCATATAACATCTACACATAAACCTAGCTCTGATACCACTGTTGGGGAACGCAGTAATTTCAAAAAATTCCTACGCACACGCAAGATCATGGTGATGCATAGCACCGAGAGGGGAAGAGTGTTGTCCACGTACCCTCGTAGACCGTAAGCGGAAGCGTTATGACAACGTAGTTGATGTAGTCGTACGTCTTCACGATCGAACGATCCTAGTACCGAAAGTACGACACCTCTGCGATCTGCACACGTTCGGGTCGGTGACGTCCCACGAACTCATGATCCAGTAGAGTGCCGAGGGAGAGCTTCGTCAACATGACGGCATGATGACAGTGATGACGATGCTACCGGAACAGGGCTTCGCCTAAGCACCGCTATGATATGACTGGGGTAGATTATGGTGGAGGGGGGCACCGCACACGGCTAAGAGAGCAATGATCAACTTGTGTGTCCATGGGGTGCCCCCTCCCCCGTATATAAAGGAGTGGAGGAGGGGGAGGGCCGGCCCTCTACTATGGCGCGCCCTGGGGAGTCCTACTCCCACCGGGAGTAGGATTCCCCCCCCCTTCCATGTAGTAGGAGTAGGAGAGAAGGAAGGAGGGGGCGCCGCCCCTCCCCCTAGTCCAATTCGGACTAGGCCTTGGTGGCATGCAGCCTACCCTAGGCAGCCCCTCTCTCTTTCCCCTAAAGCCCAATAAGGCCCATATACTCCCCGGCGAATTCCCGTAACTCTCTGGTACTCCGATAAATACCCGAACCACTCAGAACCTTTCCGATGTCTGAATATAGCCTTCCAATATATCGATCTTTACGTCTCGAACATTTTGAGACTCCTCGTCATGTCCCTGATCTCATCCAGGACTCCGAACAACCTTCCGTACATCAAAACACATAAACTCATAATACCGATCGTCACCAAACGTTAAGCGTGCGGACCCTACGGGTTCGATAACTATGTAGACATGACCGAGACTCATCTCCGGTCAATAACCAATAGCGGAACCTGGATGCTCGTATTGGCTCCTACATATTCTACGAAGATCTTTATCGGTCAAACCGCATAACAGTATACGTTGTTCCCTTTGTCATCAGTATGTTACTTTCCCGAGATTCGATCATCGGTATCTCAATACCTAGTTCAATCTCGTTACTGGCAAGTCTCTTTACTCGTTCTGTAATGCATTATCCCGCAACTAACTCATTAGTCACATTGCTGGCAAGGCTTATAGTGATGTGCATTACCGAGAGGGCCCAGAGATACCTCTTCAATAATCGGAGTGACAAATCCTAATCTCGGTCTATGCCAACTCAACAAGTACCATCGGAGACACCTGTAGAGCACCTTTATAATCACCCAGTTATGTTGTGATGTTTGGTAGCACACAAAGTGTTCCCCCGGTATTCGGGAGTTGCATGATCTCATAGTCAAAGGAACATGTATAAGTCATGAAGAAAGCAGTAGCAACAAACTAAACGATCATCGTGCTAAGCTAACGGAATGGGTCAAGTCAATCACATCATTCTCTAATGATGTGATAGACAACTCATGTCTATGGCTAGGAAACTTAACCATCTTTGATTCAATGAGCTAGTCAAGTAGAGGTATACTAGTGACACTCTGTTTGTCTATGTATTCACACATGTACTAAGTTTCCGGCTAATACAATTCTAGCATGAATAATTAACATTTATCATGATATAAGGAATAAATAATAACTTTATTATTGCCTCTAGGGCATATTTCCTTCATGGTGTTCCAGGTGGCGTGAGTTGCGAAACTATTCGACATTGTTTCAACTGAAGGCCAAACTCATAACTTAAATATTTCGTCTCTGTGGTCAGATCACATAAACTTTATTTTCTTGTTACGATGATTCTCCACTTCACTCTGAAATTCTTTGAACTTTTCAAAGATTTCAGACTTGTGTTTCATTAAGTAGATGTACTCATATCTGCTCAAATCATCTGTGAAGGTTAGAAAATAACAATACCCGCTGCGAGCCTCAACACTTATTGGATCGCATACATCAGTATGTATTATTTCTAATAAGTCTGTTGCTCGCTCCATTGTTCCAGAGAACGGAGTCTTAGTCATCTTGCCCATGAGGCATGGTTCACAAGCATCAAGTGATTCATAATCAAGTGATTCCAAAAGCCCATCAGCATGGTCTTTCTTCATGCGCTTTACGCCAATATGACCTAAATGGCAGTGCCACTAGTATTTTGCACTATCATTATCAACTTTGCATCTTTTGGCATCAATATCATAAATGTGTGTATCACTATGATCGAGATTCGGTAAACCATTCACCGTGGGTGTATGACCTCAGAAGGTATTATTCATGTAAACAAAATAACAATTATTCTTTGACTTAAATGAATAACCATATTGCAATAAACATGATCCAATCATATTATGCTTGGGTACACCTTCTATCCTTTTTCTGTTTACATGGGGGTGTCACCCCCTCCCTAGTCCAATTCGGACCAGCCCATGAGGGGGCGCGTGGCCTCCCCTTGTGGCCCTTCTCCCCTTTCCACTAAGGCCCATGAAGGCACAATACTTCCCTCGGTGAATTCCCGTAACTCTCTGGTACTTCGAAAAATACCCGAACCACTCAGAACCTTTCCGATGTCCGAATATTGCCTTCCAATATATCGATATTTACGTCTCGGCCATTTCGAGACTCCTCGTCATGTCCGTGATCTCATCCGGGACTCTGAACAAACTTCGGTCATCAAATCACATAACTCATAATACAAATCGTCATCGAACGTTAAGCGTGCGGACCCTATGGGTTCAAGAACTATTTAGACATGACCGAGACACATCTTCGGTCAATAACCAATAGCGGAACCTGGATGCTCATATTGGCTCCTACATATTCTATGAAGATCTTTATTGGTTAAACCGCATAACAACATACGTTGTTCCCTTTGTCATCGGTATGTTACTTACCCGAGATTCGATCGTCGGTATCATCATACCTAGTTCAATCTCGTTACCGGCAAGTCTCTTTACTCGTTTCGTAACGCATCATCCCGCAACTAACTCATTAATCACATTGCTTGCAAGGCTGATAGTGATGTGCATTACCGAGCAGGCCCAGAGATACCTCTCCGACAATCGGAGTGACAAATCATAATCTTGATCTATGCCAACTCAACAAACACCATTGGAGAGCATCTTTATAATCACCTAGTTACGTTGTGATGTTTGATAGCACACTAAGTGTTCCTCCGGTATTCGGGAGTTGCATAGTCTCATAGTCATAGGAACGTGTATAAGTCATGAAGAAAGCAATAGCAATAAACTAAACGATCATAGTGCTAAGATAACGGATGGGTCTTGTCCATCACATCATTCTATAATGATGTGATCTCGTTCATCAAATGACAACACATGTCTATGGCTAGGAAACTTAACCATCTTTGATTAACGAGCTAGTCAAGTAGAGGCATACTAGGGACACTTTGTTTGTCTATGTATTCACACATGTACTAAGTTTCCGGTTAATACAATAATAAACATTTATCATGGTATAAGGAAATATAAATAACAACTTTATTATTGCCTCTAGGGCATATTTCTAGCATCCACCCATAAGGAAGGGGTGTTTGCACGCCCCCACTGCGCTAGCTCGTGAGCAACTACAATTGATTCTCTATTACAGTGCTCAATAGTAACCTTCCCGAACTCTCATAATAACTCTCTACAATTATCTAAAACTGAAGCCGCCACCATAAAATGTCCATCATTCAGACGTATAGCATCGACCACAACAGAATTATCCATCCTCACCAAGACATTATTGCACCCCATGCTTTGAAGTAACTTTAACCCTTCAAGTAATGTTGCCATAGTAGAAGCAGCAATGAAATTACCTCTGTGGTCTCTAACTATCGCCCCACATGACCCCGAATGCAGATCCTCAATAAAAGAAGAATCAACATTTAGAACTTGTTGCGCTGCCAAAACAATGGGCCATGTGTTCTGTCTAGGTGTAGTAGTTTGTTTCATCGCCGCTCGTGTAAAGTTAAGAGCCAATGCATGGATGGCCAACATTGATGGCAATGGCGTCTGCACTTTCTCCCCTCTAACTTGTTGTCTACGCTGCCACCACACAAACCAGCTCGTGTAGCTATCAACTTTAGAAGCTCTATCGAGTCCTCATAATTGTGTTGCATCGATTGAACACACAAAAGAAATTCCAGCACAGCGGAACCCGAGCGATCAACAAGTGAAGCATCCGGTACAATCCTCTCAATCCCAAGTGCATCCCAAACTGCCTTTGCTCTCACGCAGTTAAACAACGCATGCTTGATATCTTCTGCTCCCGCTTTGCAAATTGGGCATTGAGAAATACTACCAATGTGACGGTTTGCAAGAACGAAAAAATAGGGAATAACATTATGTAGACATCTCCATAGAAAGATCTTAATATTTTCCGGCAGTTTTAGACTCCAAATTTTCCTCCATACCGGGTGCAACCGAGAAGCACCATGGTGACTCATACTAGTGCTATCATTGTATGTATCCTCCCATTCTTTATAGTATGCCGAACGTACTGAGAAAATTCCACTTTTCGTAAGATGACATGCAATGTAAATCCTCCATTACCTGATTGCGGAATCTACAGAATACGCTCTGCATCAATATGCCAAAAGGTGTCCCAGTTAGTTGTTTATTCCACTCCCTCGTAACAGGGTCTATAAGATCATTCACTCTTAACAATACTTGATTACCCCTTACTGTCACCACTTTCTTTGATGCACTGCTTGGGATCCAACAATCACTCTAAATAACTAGTTTTGCACCATCTCCTACTCTCCACATGCAGCCCTTCTTGAAGGTTTGGATCCCTGTCCATATACTCTGCCATACATACGATGACCCTTTTTAATTCACGGTTAAGAATATCCCCATTGGGGTAATATCTAGCTCTCAACACTCTGGCACACAATGACTCATTGTTCTCAATCAACCTACAACACTGTTTTGCCAACATCGCCAAAATTAAAACTGTGAACGTCACGGAAACCCATACCACCTTGCTCCTTTGGCACACACATTTTCCACCATACAAACCAATGCATCCTGTGTTGGTCATCCTCGTCACCCCACCAATATTGTGACATTGCATCAGTGATCCCCTTACAAATTTTCTTTGGGAATTTAAACACACTCATCGCGTATGTAGGAATGGCTTGGGCCACCTCTTTCAGTAAGGCCTCCTTACCTCCAAAGGAGAGGGTTATCTCTTTCCATCCATTCACCAATTTCTGGATCCTCTCTATTAAGTGTTTGAAGCAATTAAACCGGTCAACACCAATCATAGAGGGAAGCCCCAAATATTTATCCGACAGTGATTCCGTCATAATATGCAGTATTTGACATATCTCAGCTTTAACCTCCACATCAGTATTGGGACTAAAAAGATAGAACATTTGGCCTTGCTTACCAATTGTTCGGAGGCCGAACAATACTCATCCAAGATCGTTCTCAATGTCTGGGCATTTAACTGATCTGCTTTCATCAATATAAGTGAATCATTAGCGAACAATAAATGAGAAATTCTGGGAGAGTCACGACAGACCTGAACACCCTTTAAATTACCAGCCGCCTCCTCATGGGGCACAGATAGGCCTTCCGCACATAGCAGAAATAGATAGGGATACAGGGGACCCCCCTACCTAAGACCTCTTGTTAGGGAGAATGGTAAAGTTTCATTAGAATTAAACCTCACTTTGTATTCAACGGAAGTGGTGCATGCTATGACCAGCTAATCCATCTCTGATCAAAACCAAGCTTCCCTAGGATTGCTTTCAAAAAGACTCATTGAAATCTATCATACGCCTTATGCATATCCAGTTTTATCGCGCATGTGCCCACTTTTCCTGTCTTTCTTTTCTTCATTGTGTGTAAACACTCATATGCAACAATTACATTATCAGTGATGTTGGAGTATAATGTCCGATCCTCTCCCATAGATCGGACTTTGGGAGCAACTGGCTGGAGCATGAATTCAATATGGTATCAGAGTCACAAGGTCTCGGGATCAAATCCTAGTCAACACACTATTTAATATAAAAATAGTTGCAATGTAATCTCAATCCCACGTCTAAGGTCTTCTTGTACGTCCATGGCCTAGACGTGAGGAGGAATGTTGAAATATATTGCCCACCTCTCTTCATTAGTTTGAACTTTTGAGAAACTTGGCTAGCGCATCAGTTTAATAAGTGATAATCCGGTCGGGGACAAAGGCACTCTGCATCTCACTAATTATATTAGGCAATAACAGTTTCAGTCTTGCTGCCAACATTTTAGATATTACCTTATAGACAACGGTGCAAAGACCTATTGGGTGAAACGGAGTTACCTTCTCTGGATTGTCAATTTTGGGTATAAGTGTTGGGGAACGTTGCAGAAAACAAAAATTTTCCTACGGTTTCACCAAGATCCATCTATGAGTTCATCTAGCAACGAGTGATCGGATTGCATCTACATACCTTTGTAGATCACGCGCGCAAGCGTTCAAAGAACGGGGATGAGGAAGGCGTACTCGACGTGATCCAAATCACCGGAGATCCTAGCGCCGAACGGACGGCACCTCCGCGTTCAACACACGTATGGTCAGCATGAAGTCTCCTCCTTCTTGATCCAGCAAGGGGAAGGAGAGGTTGAGGAAGATGGCTCCAGCAGCAGCACGACGGCGTGGTGGTGATGGAGCTGCAGTACTCCGGCAAGGCTTCGCCAAGCTCTATGGAGGAGGAGGATGTGTTGGAGAGGGAGAGGGAGGCACCAAAGGCGTGGGTTGAGAGGCCCTCCTTCCCCCACTATATATAGGGAGCCTAGGGGGGGTGCCGGCCCTAGGAGATGCAATCTCCTAGGGGGGCGGCGGCCAAGGGAGGAATCCCTCCTCCCCAAGGCACCTAGGAGGTGCCTTCCCCTTTTAGGACTCTTCCTTTCCTTATCTCTTGGCGCATGGGCCTCTTGGGGCTGGTGCCCTTGGCCCATGTAGGCCAAGGCGCACACCCCTACAGCCCATGTGGCCCCCCGGGGCAGGTGGCCCCACCCAGTGGACCCCCGGGACCCTTCCGGTGGTCCCGGTACAATACCGGTGACCCCGAAACTTGTCCCGACAGCCGAAATAGCACTTCCTATATATAATTCTTTACCTCCGGACCATTCCGGAACTCCTCGTGACGTCCGGGATCTCATCCGGGACTCCGAACAACATTCGGGTTACTGCATATACATATCCCTACAACCCTAGCGTCACCGAACCTTAAGTGTGTAGACCCTACGGGTTCGGGAGACATGTAGACATGACCGAGATTGCTCTCCGGTCAATAACCAACAGCGGGATCTGGATACCCATGTTGGCTCCCACATGCTCCTCGATGATCTCATCGGATGAACCACGATGTCGAGGATTCAAGCAACCCCGTATACAATTCCCTTTGTCAATCGGTATGCTACTTGCCCGAGATTCGATCGTCGGTATCCCAATACCTCGTTCAATATCGTTACCGGCAAGTCACTTTACTCGTACCGTAATGCATGATCCCGTGACCAGACACTTGGTCACTTTGAGCTCATAATGAGTATGCATTACCGAGTGGGCCCAGTGATACCTCTCCGTCATACGGAGTGACAAATCCCAGTCTTGATCCGTGTCAACCCAACAGACACTTTCAGAGATACCCGTAGTATACCTTTATAGTCACCCAGTTACGTTGTGACGTTTGGTACACCCAAAGCACTCCTACGGTATCCGGGAGTTACACGATCTCATGGTCTAAGGAAAAGATACTTGACATTGGAAAAACTCTAGCAAACGAACTATACGATCTTATGCTATGTTTAGGATTGGGTCTTGTCCATCACATCATTCTCCTAATGATGTGATCTCATTATCAATGACATCCAATGTCCATAGTCAGGAAACCATGACTATCTGTTGATCAACGAGCTAGTCAACTAGAGGCTCACTAGGGACATGTTGGTGTCTATTATTCACACATGTATTACGATTTCCGGATAACACAATTATAGCATGAATAAAGACAATTATCATGAACAAGGAAATATAATAATAATGCTTTTATTATTGCCTCTAGGGCATATTTCCAACAGTCTCCCTCTTGCACTAGAGTCAATAATCTAGTTACATTGTGATGAATCGAACACCCATGGAATTCTGGTGTTGATCATGTTTTGCTCTAGGGAGAGGTTTAGTCAACGGATCTGCTACATTCAGGTCCGTATGTACTTTACAAATATCTATGTCTCCATCTTGAACATTTTCACGAATGGAGTTGAAGCGACGCTTGATGTGCCTTGTCTTCTTGTGAAACCTGGGCTCCTTGGCAAGAGCAATAGCTCCAGTGTTGTCACAGAAGAGCTTGATCGGCCCCGACGCATTGGGTATGACTCCTAGGTCGGTGATGAACTCCTTCACCCAAATTGCTTCATGCGCTGCCTCCGAGGCTGCCATGTACTCCACTTCACATGTAGATCCCGCCACGACGCTCTGCTTGCAACTGCACCAGCTTACTGCCCCACCATTCAAAATATACACGTATCCGGTTTGTGACTTAGAGTCATCCAGATCTGTGTCGAAGCTAGCATCGACGTAACCTTTTACGACGAGCTCTTCGTCACCTCCATAAACGAGAAACATTTCCTTAGTCCTTTTCAGGTACTTCAGGATATTCTTGACCGCTGTCCAGTGTTCCTTCCTGGGATTACTTTGGTACGTTCCTACCAAACTTACGGCAAGGTTTACATCAGGTCTGGTACACAGCATGGCATACATAATAGAACCTATGGCTGAGGCATATGGGATGACACTCATCTCTTCTACATCTTCTGCCGTGGTCGGACATTGAGCTGAGCTCAATTTCACACCTTGCAACACAGGCAAGAACCCCTTCTTAGACTGATCCATATTGAACTTCTTCAATATCTTATCAAGGTATGTGCTTTGTGAAAGACCTATGAGGCGTCTTGATCTATCTCTGTAGATCTTGATGCCTAATATATAAGCAGCTTCTCCAAGGTCCTTCATTGAAAAACTCTTATTCAAGTAGGCCTTAATGCTGTCCAAAAGCTCTATATCATTTCCCATCAAAAGTATGTCATCTACATATAATATGAGAAATGCTACAGAGCTCCCACTCACTTTCTTGTAAACGCAGGCTTCTCCATAAGTCTGCATAAACCCAAACGCTTTGATCATCTCATCAAAGCGAATGTTCCAACTCCGAGATGCTTGCACCAGCCCATAAATCGAGCGTTGGAGCTTGCACACCTTGTTAGCATTCTTAGGATCGACAAAACCTTCTGGCTGCATCATATACAATTCTTCCTTAAGGAAACCATTAAGGAATGCCGTTTTGACGTCCATTTGCCATATCTCATAATCATAGAATGCGGCAATTGCTAACATGATTCGGACGGACTTTAGCTTCGCTACCGGTGAGAAAGTCTCATCGTAGTCAACCCCTTGAACTTGTCGATAACCCTTAGCGACAAGCCGAGCTTTATAGATGGTCACATTACCATCCGCGTCTGTCTTCTTCTTAAAGATCCGTTTATTTTCTATGGCTCGCCGCTCAACAGGCAAGTCAGTCAAAGTCCATACTTTGTTTTCATACATGGATCCTATCTCGGATTTCATGGCTTCTAGCCATTTGTCGGAATCCGGGCCCGCCATCGCTTCTTCATAGTTCGAAGGTTCACCGTTGTCTAACAACATGACTTCCAAGACAGGGTTGCCGTACCACTCTGGTGCGGAACGTGTCCTTGTGGACCTACGAAGTTCAGTAGCAACTTGATCTGAAGTTTCATGATCATCATCATTAACTTCCTCTCTAGTCGGTGCAGGCACCTCAGGAACATTTTCTTGAGTTGCGCCATTTTCCGGTTCAAGAGGTAATACTTCATCAAGTTCTACTTTCCTCCCACTTACTTCTTTCGAGAGAAACTCCTCTAGAAAGGATCCATTCTTGGCAACAAAGGTCTTGCCTTCGGATCTGAGGTAGAAGGTATACCCAATAGTTTCTTTAGGGTATCCTATGAAGACGCATTTTTCCGACTTGGGTTCGAGCTTTTCAAGTTGAAGTTTCTTGACATAAGCATCGCATCCCCAAACTTTCAGAAACAACAGCTTAGGTTTCTTCCCAAACCATAATTCATACGGTGTCGTCTCAACGGATTTCAACGGAGCCCTATTTAAAGTGAATGTGGCAGTCTCTAAAGCATACCCCCAAAAAGATAGCGGTAAATCGGCAAGAGACATCATAGATCGCACCATATCTAATAGAGTGCGATTACGATGTTCGGACACACCATTACACTAAGGTGTTCCAGGCGGCGTGAGCTGTGAAACTATTCCACATTTTCTTAAGTGTGTGCCAAACTCATGACTCCAGTATTCTCCTCCACGATCTGATCGCGGGAACTTGATTTTCCTGTCACGTTGATTCTCAACCTCACTCTGAAATTCCTTGAACTTTTCAAAGGTCTCAGACTTGTGTTTCATTAAGTAGACATACCCATATCTACTCAAGTCATCAGTGAGGGTGAGAACATAACGATAGCCATCGCGAGCCTCAACACTCATTGGACTGCACACATCAGTATGTATGATTTCCAATAAGTTGGTTGCTCGCTCCATTGTTCCTGAGAACGGAGTCTTGGTCATTTTACCCATGAGGCATGGTTCGCACGTGTCAAATGATTCGTAATCAAGAGACTCTAAAAGTCCATCAGCATGGAGCTTCTTCATGCGTTTGACACCTATGTGACCAAGGCGGCAGTGCCACAAGTATGTGGGACTATCATTATCAATCTTACATCTTTTGGTACTCACACTATGAACATGTGTAGCATTACGCTCGAGATTCATTAAAAATAAACCATTCACCATCGGAGCATGACCATAAAACATATCTCTCATATAAATAGAACAACCATTATTCTCGGATTTAAATGAGTAGCCATCTCGAATTAAACGAGATCCTGATACAATGTTCATGCTCAAACTTGGCACTAAATAACAATTATTGAGGTTCAAAACTAATCGCGTAGGTAAATGTAGAGGTAGCGTGCCGACGGTGATCACATTGACCTTGGAACCATTCCCGACGCGCATCGTCACCTCGTCCTTCGCCAGTCTCCGCTTATTCCGCAGCTCCTGCTTTGAGTTACAAATGTGAGCAACTGCACCGGTATCAAATACCCAGGAGCTACTACAAGTACTGGTAAGGTACACATCAATTACATGTATATCACATATACCTTTCATTTTACCGGCCTTCTTGTCTGCTAAGTATTTGGGGCAGTTCCGCTTCCAGTGACCACTTTCCTTGCAATAAAAGCACTCAGTCTCGGGCTTGGGTCCATTATTTGGCTTCTTCCCGGCAGCTTGCTTGCCGGGCGCGGCAACTCCCTTGCCGTCCTTCTTGAAGGTTTTCTTACCCTTGCCTTTCTTGAACTTAGTGGTTTTATTCACCATCAACACTTGATGTTCCTTTTTGACTTCTACCTCTGCTGATTTCAGCATTGCAAATACTTCAGGAATGGTCTTTTCCATCCCCTGCATATTGAAGTTCATCACAAAGCTCTTGTAGCTCGGTGGAAGCGACTGAAGGATTCTGTCAATGACCGCATCATCCGGGAGATTAACTCCCAGCTGAGTCAAGCGGTTATGTAACCTAGACATTGTGAGTATGTGCTCACTGACAGAACTATTTTCCTCCATCTTACAGCTGAAGAATTTGTCGGAGACTTCATATCTCTCGACCCGGGCATGAGCTTGGAAAACCATTTTCAGCTCTTCGAACATCTCATATGCTCTGTGTCTCTCAAAACGCTTTTGGAGCCCCGGCTCTAAGCTGTAAAGCATGCCGCACTAAACGAGGGAGTAGTCATTGGTACGTGCCTGCCAAGCGTTCATAATGTCTTATTCTGCAGGGAGAACAGGTGCGTCACCCAGCGGTGCTTGTAGGACATAATCTTTCTAGGCAGCTATGAGGATGATCCTCAGGTTCCAGACCCAGTCCGTGTAGTTGCTGCCATCGTCTTTCAGCTTGGTTTTCTCTAGGAACGCGTTGAAGTTGAGGACTACGTTGGCCATTTGATCTACAAGACATATTATAAATATTTTAGACTAAGTTCATGATAATTAAGTTCATCTAATCAATGAACTCCCACTTAGATAGACATCCCTCCTGTAATCTAAGTATAACATGATCCGAGTTAACTAGGCCGTGTCCGATCATCACGTGAGATGGACTAGTCAACATCGGTGAACATCTTCATGTTGATCGTATCTTCTATACGACTCATGCTCGACCTTTCGGTCTTCTGTGTTACGAGGCCATGTCTGTACATGCTAGGCTCATCAAGTCAACCTAAGTGTTTGCATGTGTAAATCTGTCTTACACCCATTGTATGTGAACGTTAGAATCTATCACACCCGATCATCACGTGGTGCTTCGAAACAACGAAATGTCGCAATGGTGCACAGTTAGGGGGAACACTTTCTTGAAATTATTATGAGGGATCATCTTATTTACTACCGTCGTTCTAAGTAAACAAGATGCAAAAACATGATAAACATCACATGCAATCAAATAATAATAGTGACATGATATGGCCAATATCACATAGCTCCTTTGATCTCCATCTTGGGGCTCCATGATCATCTTGTCACCGGCATGACACCATGATCTCCATCATCATGATCTCCATCATCGTGTCTCCATGAAGTTGCTCGCCAACTATTACTTCTACTACTATGGCTAACGCGTTTAGCAATAAAGTAAAGTAATTTACATGGCGTTTCTCAATGACACGCAGGTCATACAAAAAATAAAGACAACTCCTATGGCTCCTGCCGGTTGTCATACTCATTGACATGCAAGTCGTGATTCCTATTACAATAGCATGAACATCTCATACATCACATATATATCATTCATCATTCATCACAACTTTGGCCATATCATATCACAAAGCACTTGCTGCAAAAACAAGTTAGACGTCCTCTAATTGTTGTTGCAAGTTTTACGTGGCTGATATAGGGTTCTAGCAAGAACGTTTTCTTACCTACGTGAAAGCCACAACGTGATTTGTCAACTTCTATTTACCCTTCATAAGGACCCTTTTCATCGAATCTGCTCCAACTAAAGTGGGAGAGACAGACACCCGCCAGCCACCTTATGCAACTTGTGCATGTTAGTCGGTGGAACCGGTCTCACGTAAGCGTACGTGTAAGGTTGGTCCGGGCCGCTTCATCCCACAATACCGTTGAAGCAAGATAAGACTAGTAGCGGCAAGAAAGTTGACAACATCAACGCCCACAACAAATTTGTGTTCTACTCGTGCAAGAGAACTACGCATAGACCTAGCTCGTGATGCCACTGTTGGGGAACGTTGCAGAAAACAAAAATTTTCCTACGGTTTCACCAAGATCCATCTATGAGTTCATCTAGCAACGAGTGATCGGATTGCATCTACATACCTTTGTAGATCACGCGTGCAAGCGTTCAAAGAACGGGGATGAGGAAGGCATACTCGATGTGATCCAAATCACCGGAGATCCTAGCGCCGAACGGATGGCACCTCCGCGTTCAACACACGTACGGTCAGCATGACATCTCCTCCTTCTTGATCCAGCAAGGGGAAGGAGAGGTTGAGGAAGATGGCTCCAGCAGCAGCACGACGGCGTGGTGGTGATGGAGCTGCAGTACTCCGGCAGGGCTTCGCCAAGCTCTACGGAGGAGGAGGATGTGTTGGAGAGGGAGAGGGAGGCACCAAAGGCGTGGGTTGAGAGGCCCTCCTTCCCCCACTATATAGGGAGCCTAGGGGGGCGGCCCTAGGAGATGAAATCTCCTAGGGGGGCGGCGGCCAAGGGAGGAATCCCTCCTTCCCAAGGCACCTAGGAGGTGCCTTCCCCTTTTAGGACTCTTCCTTTCCTTATCTCTTGGCGCATGGGCCTCTTGGGGATGGTGCCCTTGGCCCATGTAGGCCAAGGCGCACACCCCTACAGCCCATGTGGCCCCCCGTGGCAGGTGGCCCCACCCGGTGGACCCCCGGGACCCTTCCGGTGGTCTCGATACAATACTGGTGACCCCGAAACTTGTCCCGATAGCCGAAATAGCACTTCCTATATATAATTATTTACCTCTGGACCATTCCGGAACTCCTCGTGACGTCCGGGATCTCATTCGGGACTCCGAACAACATTCGGGTTACTGCATATACATATCCCTACAACCCTAGCGTCACCGAACCTTAAGTGTGTAGACCCTACGGGTTCGGGAGACATGTAGACATGACCGAGATCACTCTCTGGTCAATAACCAACAGCGGGATCTGGATACCCATGTTGGCTCCCACATGCTCCTTGATGATCTCATTGGATGAACCATGATGTCGAGGATTCAAGCAACCCCGTATACAATTCCCTTTGTCAATCGGTATGCTACTTTCCCGAGATTCGATCATCGGTATCCCAATACCTCGTTCAATCTCGTTACCGGCAAGTCACTTTACTCATACCGTAATGCAGGATCTCGTGACCAGACACTTGGTCACTTTGAGCTCATAATGATGATGCATTACCGAGTGGGCCCAGTGATACCTCTCCGTCATACGGAGTGACAAATCCCAGTCTTGATCCGTGTCAACCCAACAGACACTTTCGGAGATACCCGTAGTATACCTTTATAGTCACCCAGTTATGTTGTGACGTTTGGTACACCCAAAGCACTCCTACGGTATCCGGGAGTTACACGATCTCATGGTCTAAGGAAAAGATACTTGACATTGGCAAAACTCTAGCAAATGAACTATACGATCTTATGCTATGTTTAGGATTGGGTCTTGTCCATCACATCATTCTCCTAATGATGTGATCTCATTATCAATGACATCCAATGTCCATAGTCAGGAAACCATGACTATTTGTTGATCAACGAGCTAGTCAACTAGAGGCTCATTAGGGACATGTTGGTGTCTATTATTCACACATGTATTACGATTTCCGGATAACACAATTATAGCATGAATAAAGACAATTATCATGAACAAGGAAATATAATAATAATGCTTTTATTATTGCCTCTAGGGCATATTTCCAACAATAAGAACAATAGTGGTCCGATTCCATCCCTCCAGTATTACACCACTATTTACTGCCTGGAGCACTTCTCTAATCAAGTCCTCGCCTAAATAGGCTAGAACTTTTTATAGGAAATGGCATGTGGCCCATCCGGCCCCGGGGCCTTTTAAGTCACCACCTCACTTCCTCGGCCGTGTAAGGTGCTAAAAGAGTTTCATTCATATAATCCATTACACAATGTTTCACTTTATTTAAGACTTTAGAACATTTGTAGACTTCTTCTTCGTGAAGAACAATCCGTCGATCACTCGTGGTAGATACTTGAGGTGATCTTCGAACCTTCTGTAGCGCCCCGAGACCGATGTGCCAGGTGTCCTCCAGTTATTCGCCGTGTTGCCTTGTCATTGCTTGCATGTCATGCATTCCATATCATGTCATCATGTGCATTTCATTTGCATATATGTTTGTCTCATGCATCCGAGCATTTTCCCCATTGTCCGTTTTCCAATCCGGCGCTCCTATGTCACCCGGTGTCCCTTTCTACCTCTTTTCGTGTGCGGGTGTTAAACGTTCTCGGATTGGACCGAGACCTGTCATGCGGCCTTGGTTTACTACCGGTAGACCGCCTTGTTGGAAATATGCCCTAGAGGCAATAATAAAAGTATTATTATTATATTTCTTTGTTCATGATAATTGTCTTTTATTCATGCTATAACTGTATTATCCGGAAATCGTAATACACGTGTGAATACATAGACCACAATATGTCCCTAGTGAGCCTCTAGTTGACTAGCTCGTTGTGATCAACAGATAGTCATGGTTTCCTGGCTATGGACATTGGATGTCGTTGATAACGGGATCACATCATTAGGAGAATGATGTGATGGACAAGACCCAATCCTAAGACTAGCACAAAAGATCGTGTAGTTCATTTGCTAGAGCTTTGCCAATGTCAAGTATCTCTTCCTTCGACCATGAGAGCGTGTAACTCCTGGATACCGTAGGAGTGCTTTGGGTGTATCAAACGTCACAACGTAACTGGGTGACAATAAAGGTGCACTACAGGTATCTCCGAAAGTACCTATTGTTTTATGCGGATCGAGACTGGGATTTGTCACTCCGTGTAAACGGAGAGGTATCTCTGGGCCCACTCGGTAGGACATCATCATATGCGCAATGTGACCAAGGAGTTGATCACGGGATGATGTGTTACGGAACGAGTAAAGTGACTTGCCGGTAATGAGATTGAACAAGGTATTGGATACCGACGATCGAATCTCGGGCAAGTAACATACCGATAGACAAAGGGAATTGAATACGGGATTGATTAAGTCCTTGACATCGTGGTTCATCCGATGAGATCATCCTGGAACATGTGGGAGCCATCATGGGTATCCAGATCCCACTGTTGGTTATTGACCGGAGAACGTCTCGGTCATGTCTACATGTCTCCCGAACCCGTAGGGTCTACACACTTAAGGTTCGGTGACGCTAGGGTTATAAAGGAAGTTTGTATGTGGTTACCGAATGTTGTTCGGAGTCCCGGATGAGATCCTGGACGTCACGAGGAGTTCCGGAATGGTCCGGAGGTAAAGATTTATATATGGGAAGTCCTATTTTGGCCACCGGAAAATGTTCAGGATTTTTCGGTATTGTACCGGGAAGGTTCTAGAAGGTTCTGGAGTGGGGCCCACCTGCATGGGGGGACCCACATGGACGTGGGTAGTGGGGGCAAGGCCCCACACCCCTGGTCAAGGCGCACCAAGATCCCCCCTTAGAAGGAATAAGATCATATCCCGAAGGGATAAGATCAAGATCCCTAAAAAGGGGGGATAACAATCGGTGGGGAAGGAAATAATGAGATTTCTTTCCTCCCACCTTGGCCAACGCCCCAATGGACTTGGAGGGCAAGAAACCAGCCCCTCCACCCCTATATATAGTGGGGAGGCGCATGGGAGCTATACACGAAGTTCTGGCACAGCCCTACCTCTCTTCCTACTCCTCCTCTCCCATGGTGCTTGGCGAAGCCCTGCTGGATTGCCACGCTCCTCCACCACCACCACGCCGTTGTGCTGCTGTTGGATGGAGTCTTCCTCAACCTCTCCCTCTCTCCTTGCTGGATCAAGGCGTGGGAGACGTCACCGGGCTGTACGTGTGTTGAACGCGGAGGTGTCGTCCGTTCGGCACTAGGATCATCGGTGATTTGAATCACGACGAGTACGACTCCATCAACCCCGTTCACTTGAACGCTTCCGCTTAGCAATCTATAAGGGTATGTAGATGCACTCTCTTTCTACTCGTTGCTGGTCTCTCCATAGATAGATCTTGGTGACACGTAGGAAAATTTTGAATTTCTGCTACGTTCCCCAACAGTGGCATCATGAGCTAGGTCTATTGCGTAGATTCTTTGCACGAGTAGAACACAAAGTAGTTGTGGGCGTTGATTTTGTTCAATATGCTTACCGTTACTAGTCCAATCTTGTTTCGACGGTATTGTGGGATGAAGCGGCCCGGACCGACCTTACACGTACTCTTACGTGAGACAGGTTCCACCGATTGACATGCACTTGGTGCATAAGGTGGCTAGCGGGTGCCAGTCTCTCCCACTTTAGTCGGAACGGATTCGATGAAAAGGGTCCTTATGAAGGGTAAATAGCAATTGGCATATCACGTTGTGGTTTTGCGTAGGTAAGAAACGTTCTTGCTAGAAACCCATAGCAGCCACGTAAAACATGCAAACAACAATTAGAGGACGTCTAACTTGTTTTTGCAGGGTATGCTTTGTAATGTGATATGGCCAAGAAGAATGTGATGAATGATATGTGATGTATGAGATTGATCATGTTCTTGTAATAGGATTCACGACTTGCATGTCGATGAGTATGACAACCGGCAGGAGCCATAGGAGTTGTCTTTATTTATTGTATGACCTGCGTGTCATTGAACAATGCCATGTAAATTACTTTACTTTATTGCTAAACGCGTTAGCCATCGAAGTAGAAGTAGTCGTTGGCGTGACAACTTCATGAAGACACGATGATGGAGATCATGATGATGGAGATCATGGTGTCATGCCGGTGATGATGATGATCATGGAGCCCCGAAGATGAAGATCAAAAGGAGCAAAATGATATTGGCCATATCATGTCACTATTTGATTGCATGTGATGTTTATCATGTTTATGCATCTTGTTTACTTAGGACGACGGTAGTAAATAAGATGATCCCTTACAAAATTTCAAGAAGTGTTCTCCCCTAACTGTGCAACGTTGCTACAGTTCGTCGCTTCTAAGCACCACGTGATGATCGGGTGTGATGGATTCTTACGTTCACATACAACGGGTGTAAGACAGTTTTACACAGCGAAAACACTTAGGGTTAACTTGACGAGCCTAGCATGTGCAGACATGGCCTCGGAACACGGAGACCGAAAGGTCGAGCATGAGTCGTATGGTAGATACGATCAACATGAAGATGTTCACCGATGATGACTAGTCCGTCTCACGTGATGATCGGACACGGCCTAGTTGACTCGGATCATGTGATCACTTAGATGACCAGAGGGATGTCTATCTAAGTGGGAGTTCATAAGATGAACTTAATTAACCTGAACATAGTCAAAAGACCTTTTGCAAATTATGTCGTAAGCTCGCGCTTTAGTTCCACTGTTTAGATATGTTCCTAGAGAAAATATAGTTGAAAGTTGATAGTAGCGATTATGCGATCAGTAGAAAGCTTATGTCCTTAATGCACCGCTCAGTGTGCTGAACCCCAACGTCGTTTGTCGATGTTGCGAACATCGGACATACACGTTTTGATAACTATGTGATAGTTCAATTAAATGGTTTAAGTAGAGGCACCAAAGACGTTTTCGAAACGTCGCGGAACATATGAGATGTTTCGAGGGCTGAAATTGGGATTTCAGGCTCGTGCCCACGTCAAGAGGTATAAGACCTCCGACGATTTTCTTAGCCTGCAAACTAAGGGAGAAAAGCTCAATCGTTGAGCTTGTGCTCAGATTGTCTGAGCACAAAAATCACTTGAATCGAGTGGGAGTTGATCCTCCAGATGAGATAGTGATGTTTCCCCAAAGTCATTGCCACCAAGCTGCTAGAGCTTCGTGATTAACTATAACATATCAGGGATAGATATGATGATCCTTGAAATATTCATGATGTTTGACACCGCGAAAGTAGAAATCAAGAAGGAGCATCAATTGTTGATGGTTGGTGAAACCACTAGTTTCAAGAAGGGCAAGGGAACAAAGGGATACTTCATGAAACGGCAATTCAGCTGCTGCTCTAGTGAAGAAACCCAAGGTTGAACCCAAACCCGAGACTAAGTGCTTCTGTAATAAGGGGAACAACCACTGGAGCAGAATTACCCTAGATACTTGGTAGATGAGAAGGCTGGCAAGGTCGATAGAAGTATATTAGATATACATTATGTTAATGTGTACTTTACTAGTACTCCTAGTAGCACCAGGGTATTGGATACCGGTTCGGTTGCTAAGTGTTAGTAACTCGAAATAAAAGCTACGGAATAAACGGAGACTAGCTAAAGGTGAGCTGACGATATATGTTGGAAGTGTTTCCAAGGTTGATATGATCAAGCATCGCACGCTCCCTCTACCACCGAGATTGGTGTTTGCGTTGAGCATAGACATGATTGGATTATGTCTATCGCAATACGGTTATTCATTTAAGGAGAATAATGGTTACTCTATTTTTGAATAGTACCTTCAATGGTCTTGCACCTAAAGGAATGGTTTATTGAATCTCGGTCGTAGTGATACACATTTTCATGCCAAAAGATATAAGATAGTAATGATAGTACCACTTACTTGTGGCACTGCCATGTAAGTCATAATGGTATAAAACGCATGAAGAAGCTCCATGTTGATGGATCTTTGGACTCACTCGTTTTTGAAAAGATTGAGACATGCGAACCATGTCTATTGGTGTATATGCATGAAGAAACTCCATGCAAATGGATCATTCGGACTCACTTGATTTTGAATCACTTGAGATATGCAAATCATACCACATGGGCAAGATGACTGAAAAGCCTCATTTTCAGTAAGATGGAACAAGATAGCAACTTGTTGGAAGTAACACATTTTGATGTGTGCAGTCGAATGAGCGCTGAGGCATGCAGTGAATATCATTATGTTCTTACTTCACAGATGATTCGAGTAAATGTTGAGTATATTTACTTGATGAAACACAAGTCTGAATTATTGATTGGTTCAAGTAATTTCAGAGTGAAGTAGCAGATCATTGTGACAAGAGGATAAAATGTCTATGATATGATCATAGAGATGAATATCTGAGTTACGAGTTTTGGCACACAATTAAGACATTGTGGAAATTGTTTCGCAATTAATACCGCCTGGAACACCATAATGTGATGGTGTGTCCGAACATCATAGTTGCACCCTATTGGATATGGTGCGTACCATGATGTCTCTTATCGAATTACCACTATCGTTCATGGGATAGGCATTAGAGACAACCACATTCACTTTAAATAGGGCACCACGTAATTTCGATGAGATGACACCGTATGAATTATGGTTTAGAGAAACCTAAGTTGTCGTTTCTTAAAAGTTTGGGGCTGCGACGCTTATATGAAAAAGTTTCAGGTTGATAAGCTCGAACCCAAAGCGGATAAAATGCATCTTCATAGGAAACCCAAAACAGTTGGGTATACCTCCTAATTCAGATCCGAAAGCAATATGGATTGTTTCTAGAATCGGGTCCTTTCTCGAGGAAAAGTTTCTCTCGAAAGAATTGAGTGGGAGGATGGTGGAGACTTGATGAGGTTATTGAACCATCTCTTCAACTAGTGTGTGACAGGGCACAGGGAGTTGTTCCTGTGGCACCTACACCAATTGAAGTGGAAGCTTATGATATTGATCATGAAACTTCGGATCAAGTCACTCCCAAACCTCGTAGGATGACAACGATGCGTACTACTTCAGAGTGGTACGTAATCCTGTCTTGAAGGTCATGTTGCTAGACAACAATGAACCTACGAGCTATGGAGAAGCGATGGTGGGCCCGGATTCCGATAAATGGCTTGAGGCCATAAAATCCGAGAGAGGATCCATGTATGAAAACAAAGTGTAGACTTTGGCAGAACGGCTCGATGGTCGTAAGGCTAATGAGTACAGATGGATTTCAAAAGGAAGACGGACAATGATGGTAAATGTCACCATTAAGAAAGCTCGACTTGTCGTTAAGATGTTTTCGGACAAGTTCAAGGAGTTGACTACGATGAGATTTTCTCACTCGTAGCGATGCTAAGAGTCTGTTGGAATTATATTAGCGATTATTGCATTATTTATGAAATCTTGCAGATAGGATGTCAAAACATTGTTTCCTCGACGATTTTAATGAGGAAAGGTTGTATGTGATACAACCGGAAGGTTTTGTCAATCCCGAAAGATGCTAATAAGTATGCAAAGCTCCAGCAATCCTTCTAAGGACTGGAGTGAGCATCTCGGAGTTGGAATGTATGCTTTGATGATGATCAAAAAATTTTGGGTTTGTACAAAGTTTATGAGAAACTTGTATTTCCAAAGAAGTGAGTGGGAGCACTATAGAATTTCTGATGAGTATATGTTGTTGACATATTGTTGATCAGAAATGACGTAGAATTTCTGGAAAGCATATAGGGTTATTTTGAAAGTGTTTTTCAATGGAAAGCCTGGATTAAGCTACTTGAACATTGAGCATCAAGATCTATAAGGATAGATCAAAATGCTTAATAATACTTTCAAATGAGAACATACCTTGACATGATCTTGAAGGTGTTCAAGATGGACCATTCAAAGAAGGAGTTCTTGCCTGAGTTGTAAGGTACGAAGTTAAGACTTAAAGCTCGACCACGGCAGAATAGAGAGAAAGGACGAAGGTCGTCCCCTATGCTTAAGACGTAGGCTCTTCAGTATGCTATGCTGTGTACCGCACCTGAAGTGTGCCTTGCCATGAGTCAGTCAAGGGGTACAAGAGTGATCCAAGAATGGCTCACAGGACAGCGGTCAAAGTTATCCTTAGTAACTAGTGGACTAAGGAATTTTCTCGATTATGGAGGTGGTAAAAGAGTTCGTCGTAAAGGTTACGACGATGCAAGCTTGACACCTATCCGGATAGCTCTGAGTAGAGAGACCGGATACATATAATGGAGCAATAATTTAGAATAGCTCCAAGTAGAACAGTTGTTTGGAATAGCTCCAAATAGAGCGTGCTAGCTGCATCTAGGAGATGACATAGAGATTTGTAAAGCACACACGGATCTGAAAGGTTCAGACCCGTTGACTAAAACCTCTCTCACAAGCAACATGATCAAACATAAAACTCATTGAGTGTTAATCACATAGTGATGTGAACTAGACTACTGACTCTAGTAAACACTTGGGTATTAGTCACATGGCGATGTGACCTGTGAGTGTTAATCACATGGCGATGTGAACTAGATTATTGACTCTAGTGCAAGTGGGAGACTGTTGGAAATATGCCCTAGAGGCAATAATAAAAGTATTATTATTATATTTCTTTGTTCATGATAATTGTCTTTTATTCATGCTATAACTGTATTATCCGGAAATCGTAATACACGTGTGAATACATAGACCACAATATGTCCCTAGTGAGCCTCTAGTTGACTAGCTCGTTGTGATCAACAGATAGTCATGGTTTCCTGGCTATGGACATTGGATGTCGTTGATAACGGGATCACATCATTAGGAGAATGATGTGATGGACAAGACCCAATCCTAAGACTAGCACAAAAGATCGTGTAGTTCATTTGCTAGAGCTTTGCCAATGTCAAGTATCTCTTCCTTCGACCATGAGAGCGTGTAACTCCTGGATACCGTAGGAGTGCTTTGGGTGTATCAAACGTCACAACGTAACTGGGTGACTATAAAGTTGCACTACAGGTATCTCCGAAAGTATCTATTGTTTTATGCGGATCGAGACTGGGATTTGTCACTCCGTGTAAACGGAGAGGTATCTCTGGGCCCACTCGGTAGGACATCATCATATGCGCAATGTGACCAAGGAGTTGATCACGGGATGATGTGTTACGGAACGAGTAAAGTGACTTGCCGGTAACGAGATTGAACAAGGTATTGGATACCGACGATCGAATCTCGGGCAAGTAACATACCGATAGACAAAGGGAATTGAATACGGGATTGATTAAGTCCTTGACATCGTGGTTCATCCGATGAGATCATCGTGGAACATGTGGGAGCCATCATGGGTATCCAGATCCCGCTGTTGGTTATTGATCGGAGAACGTCTCGGTCATGTCTACATGTCTCCCGAACCCGTAGGGTCTACACACTTAAGGTTCGATGACGCTAGGGTTATAAAGGAAGTTTGTATGTGGTTACCGAATGTTGTTCGGAGTCCCGGATGAGATCTCGGACGTCACGAGGAGTTCCGGAATGGTCCGGAGGTAAAGATTTATATATGGGAAGTCCTATTTTGGCCACCGGAAAATGTTCGGGATTTTTCGGTATTGTACCGGGAAGGTTCTAGAAGGTTCCGGAGTGGGGCCCACCTGCATGGGGGGACCCACATGGACGTGGGTAGTGGGGGCAAGGCCCCACACCCCTGGTCAAGGCGCACCAAGATCCCCCCTTAGAAGGAATAAGATCATATCCCGAAGGGATAAGATCAAGATCCCTAAAAAGGGGGATAACAATCGGTGGGGAAGGAAATAATGAGATTTCTTTCCTCCCACCTTGGCCAACGCCCCAATGGACTTGGAGGGCAAGAAACCAGCCCCTCCACCCCTATATATAGTGGGGAGGCGCATGGGAGCTATACACGAAGTTCTGGCACAGCCCTACCTCTCTTCCTACTCCTCCTCTCCCATGGTGCTTGGCGAAGCCCTGCTGGATTGCCACGCTCCTCCACCACCACCACGCCGTTGTGCTGCTGTTGGATGGAGTCTTCCTCAACCTCTCCCTCTCTCCTTGCTGGATCAAGGCGTGGGAGACGTCACCGGGCTGTACGTGTGTTGAACGCGGAGGTGCCGTCCGTTCGGCACTAGGATCATCGGTGATTTGAATCACGACGAGTACGACTCCATCAACCCCGTTCACTTGAACGCTTCCGCTTAGCAATCTACAACGGTATGTAGATGCACTCTCTTTCTACTCGTTGTTGGTCTCTCCATAGATAGATCTTGGTGACACGTAGGAAAATTTTGAATTTCTGCTACGTTCCCCAACACGCCTGTCAAGTTCCGTGCCATTTGGACTTCGTCTGATACTCCAACGGTTAACCGAGGAGGAGCTCGATGAAGATCTTGTCCTTTTGTGTTGTTTCGTCCTAGTTGATCAGTAGTGGAGCCCAGTTGGGGTCGATCGGGGATCTGTGTAACATTTGGGGTAGTCTTCTTTTATTTTGGTTCCGTAGTTGGACCTTGATTGTATCTGGATGATGTAATGCTTTATTCATGTATGGTGTGAAGTGGCGATTGTAAGCCAACTATGTATCTCTTTCCCTTATGTATTACATGGGTTGTGTGAAGATTACCTCACTTGCGACATTGCTTTCAATGTGGTTATGCCTCTAAGTCGTGCTTCGACACGTGGGAGATATAGCCGCATCGAGGGCGTTACAAGTTGGTAATCAGAGCCTTCCCCGACTTAGGAGCCCCCTGCTTGATCGAATCGCTGGCGTTGTTGAGTCTAGAAAAATGTTTTGAGTCATTTAGGATTATATATATTGGAGAGTAGGAATTCTTTTTACTCCTCAGTCCCTTCGTCGCTCTGGTGAGGCATCCTGACGTAGAGTTTTGACTCTTCTCTTCTCAAATTTCACTAAAAAAATTAGGATCACGCGGGTATCTTGGAATCGTTCCGATGGTTTTGTGACGAGAACATTGTTCTTGGTGCCTCCTGACATTTAGGGGTTGTGGCGGTGTCCCGGGGAGTTGAGCTCCGAGGTGTTGTCGTCACAATTTTATCATTGCAGTTCTGGAATACCTGAGTTCGCCGACATCGAAAATCTCTTTTATGCAGTTGTTGGTGAGATAACCTTGACGCCACCCAGTACTGGGGCGGGAGTTCGGGAGTATTGCCATAACTCGTATAACGGATGCTTTTCGAAGGTTGAGGTAAACGATTTCCGAAGGTTTCTTGGTTATGTGTTGAAGGATGGATACAGCTGGATGTAGGATTTATTAGTTTTGGGTGAGATATTATGCTTCCCCTGTATCCCCAACACCTGATTGCATAACCGGAAAATTTCAGGAGTTTATAAGTGGGAATTCAAGTAGCTCCTAGGATATCTTTCCGACAGGTGTATGATATGAAATTGGGGTTCGGCATCTAGTGGTCCGCCTATCCACGGTTGGTTTTACAGTGGTCTCGTTGTGTCTTAAAGAGTCCTTGGCTATGCCGACTCGGGGACGCTTCGTATGTCATGTGCACTGCCTTGTACATGATGGTGATGTACGATCGAGCCCGTGTAGGCCCCACCACAAAAACTTCGGAGGAAATCTCTATCATATGTTTGTTCTGGCTTATTCTGCAAGCCAATCCTTTGTTTTGTTTTGAGTTGTGGTATTCGAGTTGCTTCAAAGTCAAATGTTGATTCCATACCTTTCCTAAGCGGTGTTCTCATATTTCTATGTGAATACTAATCCTTCTTGATCATCGAGTTTGTCATTTCAATTTCTTGTCAACCGGTGTGTCTCTCCTCAAGTGGATCCGATCACTTCAACATTCGCAAGATCAATTATCAGTTTTTCATCAACATTGTTTGTTTCATCCGTCTCCAAGTTGCCTTTGTTTTTCCCGCCCGCCCACCCCTTTTCGTCAAGGAATCCGATGTCTTAATCAAGTATCCATCTTATTGATGGGAAGTCTCTCCATTCTTTTCTTTCAATGTTCTTATCCGGTGATTCTCAGAAGGATACTAACGGAGCCTCAAGTTCATCTTTATTCGTTCTTTTTCTTCTTCGGTGGATCCAATTCAAGCTTTGTTGATCATATCCTTTCCTCGTTTTAAATGTCTTCTCTTGCTGGTGCACCTCTCAATCATTAACTTTTCATTATTCATTTGTTCCGGAGTGCTGAAGATATCTCGAAGATTCGTGTTTCCACTCTGCTTTCATTCAAGCTATTTCGAGGATGTTATCTCATTCAAGCCTTTTAATTCAACCGGTGCATTCTCTCTTTTAAATCGTTCAACAATGTTTCTTTTGAGTGGGCCCTAACCAATAGGTCTTTTCCCAGGATCTTACCTGACTCTTCTTATTCTCCCGGAGTTATTCTCAAATTTTCTCCAAAGTTTGATGTAAGAATGAACTGTCGTCAGTCACATGTTTTTCTCCAAGATCTTTAAAATTCTTTTCATCGTTGGTTCAACCTTTCCAATTTTAATTCTGGAGTGCCTCAACAATTTATGGTGTTGTTTCTCATCATCATTATTTGTGTTTGAAGACCGAAGAAGAGTTTTACCTCCATATCTTATCCGTTCTCTGTCACAGCCCCAGTTCAGCCCTTGCTTGACTTTGCTTGTTCATCATGCCATCATGTTTAAATTCCAAAGAAATTTGAAATGGGGATTGCCTAAACCCTAGTACCAAATGGAAATCAAATAGGTTCAACCCAAAAATATTTTCAGTGATCCAAATGGCTTCCAAAAATGTTCATCATTTCTGGAAAATGCTTGAAACCATAACCAGAGGGTTGCACATTTTTTCCATGACATATTTGGTCACTGAATAAAATCATATGTACCTTGCTTTTGGGCATTTAAATGCTAGTAAATATCTTAAATGCCCAAATAATTCTAAAAATAAGTGTGGGCTGTTGGAAATAATCTAAACAGAGCCCCTGATTATTTTCTGGATTTTTAGAGATGCCTAAGTATTTTTAATAAAGCCTCACAGTTACAGAAAAATAGAAAACAGTAATTAAAATAAAAGACACAGAGAGAGAAGGGAATCACCTGGGCCACTTACCTGGCGGCCCATCTGCACTGGCCCAGCTGACTGGCGCTGCCAGTCGTCGTCTCCACCGCGCCAGAGGGCGCCGAGCGTGTGCTCGCCGTGTGCACACACGC